>NC_083591.1:22219289-22324289 GCF_027579695.1 Neoarius graeffei | reverse complement strand
GTCAGCTTACGGGAGCTGATTACCGGTTTATTCTGCAGAATAAATTAGGAGGCGCATACGATGAGACGGCCCTGTTAGAAAACGTACAGGTCCTCCGCCCCGTCAACGATATTGCTGTTAATGTTAAGGAGGAATTGCCTCCGGTAGGGGAAAACGGTCGCCCTCGCCAGCGCACCGTGTCTACCTTCTTTTGGAAAGACACGCCGGACGCGCTGCAGCAGCTTCGCGAGCAGTTGACGCGATACCTGCTCGCCTTAAAACAAGCAAATAGAGACCTGTCACAGGTCACTAATTGCAAACAGGAGCGTTCTGAGCTGACGTCGGCTTTCTGGAAGCGCTTTGGGGAAGTTTGGCAACATTTGGGAGGTCTTGAACTTGATTTGGCAAACCCGAACCCAATGTTCTTGTCCACCTTTCTGTCTAATTGTCGCCCCGAAATACAGAGCGTATTAAAACATCACTGGAGTGACCGGAATAATCTGGTCCTCCGTCAGGCCGGGGAGCGGGTGCGCACGCTGGAGAGCGATGGTCTTTTAGACTGTAAAACGAATAAAGCATGTTTATCCGTCGTGCCGGGCGGACGAGCGGAGGGACGACAGGAGAGGGGTCGCCGAACGGGACCGCGCGGTGGGGGAGGGAGGAGAAATGGAAAGTGCCACTATTGTGGAAAAGAGGGGCACTGGATAAGAGAATGTCATGCGAAACAGCGAGATGAGCAGGAACGCGAGAAACCCGTCATGCGCGCCGGTTCAAGCCCCACAGGGCAGAGAGATCCTGCCCGCCCATAGGGCTGCCCTCAGAGCGATGAAACCCCGACCGTTGCTATGTTAAATCTTTTATTCAGCTCCCCTCTTAACGAAGATCTTCCCACTATTGTTTTATGCCTGGCAGGGACTGAATATCCTTTTTTACTCGACACCGGGGCTACCATGTCCTCAGTGGGGAGGGAATATGCGGGTCCTTTATCTACACGGTCTGTAAGCTCTGTGGGAATAGAAGGGGTTCCTTTCCATTCCAGTTGCACGCCCCCCCTTTCTGTTACTTGTGCCCTTGATCCTTTACTGAAGTTTTCTCACTCCTTTGTTTGCATGCCTGATTGCCCTTTTAACCTGCTTGGACGGGATCTCATGAGCCTCCTAGGGCTTTCTATTTCTTTCAGTGGTTCACACATGGTTGTTGACGCACCAGACGACACTTCGTCGGCTGCTCTTGCCCTCACCTCCCTTTCTCTTCCTCATAATCTTCTTAATGCTGCTTGTGCCGTTACCCACCTCACACCCTCTCTTTCTGACCTTCCAGCTTCTCTTTGGGCGGAACATAAGGACGAGGTGGGCTTTGTTAACTGTACCCCTTACGAGGCGGTCATTAAACACTCTTCGCCAGTATATGTAAAACAGTACCCCCTTTCCCCAGCTAAACTGTCTGGCATTGATGATGTTCTGTGTTCTCTCCTAGAGCAAGGTGTGGTTGTTCCCTGTGTCAGCCCTTATAACACCCCAGTGAATCCGGTGCAGAAGCCCAACGGCACGTGGCGTTTCACCCAGGATTTGCGTAAGATTAATGAGTTAATTATCCCAGTCGCCCCATTAGTTCCAGACGTTCCCTCTCTTATGGCCTCGATTCCGTGTGAACATGCGTTTTTCTCTGTGATTGACCTCTGTTCTGCCTTTTTCAGCGTCCCTGTGGGCCACGACACGCAGCCCCTGTTCGCTTTTACGCACAGGGGAAAGCAGTACACATGGACCAGGTTACCCCAAGGATATGTCGATTCCCCCGCGGTTTTTACAGCCGTAGTGAGGGACGCCTTGGCCGATTTGTGCCTCCCCTCGGGCTCCTCCGTGCTCCAATACGCGGATGATCTTCTGGTAACGGCGGAGGACGAGGACCTTTGCGCTAAAGCCACACTCGCTCTCCTCTCTCTTCTGGCGCAAGAAGGTTTCAAGGTCTCACGAACTAAGCTTCAGTTCTGCCTCCCCACTGTTCGATATCTGGGTCACGATCTCTCCCAGGGCTCCCGCAGGCTCAGCCCCGAGCGTGTGCAGGTCATCCTAGACACTCAGGTGCCTGCCACCAAACACGCCCTCATGGCTTTTCTGGGACTTATCAATTACTGCCGCCAGTGGATTCCTGACTGTTCCACCTATGACAAGTGTCTGCGCTCTGCAATTCTGCACTCGGACCCTTTGACTCAGCCCCTGGTGTGGTCTGATGAGATGCTGACGGCCTTCAGGGCCTTGAAACAGGCTTTATGCTCGGCCCCTGCTCTCGGACTTCCGAATTACCGTTTGCCGTTTCATTTATATGTGTGCAACCAGCAGGGAACTGCGTCTGGGGTTTTGGCGCAGGAGCACGGGGGGGGTATGCGGCCTTGTGCGTTCCTCTCTAAAACTCTTGATTCTGTGGCACAGGGTCTCCCTGCTTGCCTCAGGGCGGTGGCTGCATGTGCTGTCATGGTCACGGACGCTGAACGGCTGGTTTTGTCTCACCCGCTCGTTCTCCACACCTCACATGATGTAGTGCACGTTTTAAAGAACCTCAGTACCCAGCATTTATCTGCGCAGCGTCGCTCTGGATACGAGTCTATTCTTTTGGCCACCGAAAACCTTACTGTTAAGCCCTCCTCCTCCTTTGATTCTCTCGCGCACGCGCTTCAGCGCCTCCTCAATTCACAGGATGATTCTCTTCCTTCTGAAACACACGACTGCATTTCTAGCATTCTTTTCGAGACAAGTATCCGCCCCGACTTACGCTCCACCCCGTTACTTTCAGGTGATTCGCTGTTTGTGGACGGCTCGTGCTCACGCCCCTCTGACGGCGTTTTCGTGTGTGGTTATTCTGTGTGCCGCCTTCCTGATGAAACTGTTGAAGCTTTTTCTCTTCCTTTCTCCTCGGCTCAGGCTGCTGAACTATACGCTCTAACCCGTGCATGTGTTATCGCCCAGGACACAGACGTCACTATCTACACTGATTCACGCTACGCTTTCGGCGTTGCTCATGACTTTGGTCGGATTTGGGCTTCGCGTGGGTTCACCACTGCAGACGGTAAGCCCATTTCTCATTCTTCGCTTGTTACTGATCTTATTACAGCGTGTCTTCTCCCGCGCTCTTTAGCCATTGTTAAGACTCGTGCTCATTGTATTGGGGACTCTTTTGAGATCAGGGGAAACTCTCTCGCCGATCGCATTGCCAAAGCCGCGGCTGCCTCCGGTGTTTTTCCGCCTTCGCTTACTCTCTCCCTGGTCTCATCCAGCCGTATGATTAGTGCCGTTCTTCCGGACATTGACTTGATCTCCCTCCAGGCCTCCGCTTCGGCCTCAGACAACCATTTCTGGGACTCATGCGGCGCGCAGCCGTCTGACGGCGTTCGGATCGATGCTCAGGGCCGCCTTTGTTTGCCTAGACATTGCACTCCATTTCTCGTCCGCGAGTTTCATGGTCCCACTCACCGCGGACGAAGGGGGGTAGTGGAGGATTTATCCAAAATATTTTGCATCGACAAAATACACACCGATGTACATCACATTCTAGACAGATGTTTAACGTGCGCCCAGAATAATCCATCTAAACCAGGCGCGGTACATCAGCACCTTCCCATACCTGACACGCCGTTCCAGGAATGGCAGATTGACTTTACTCACATGCCAAAACAGGGCCCCTTTAAGTATCTCTTGGTCATGGTCGACAAATTTTCACGATGGGTGGAGGCTTTCCCTTGCGGGAAAGAAGACGCTCGCACGGCGGTAAACAAATTGACGCAAGAAATCATTCCGCGTTATGGTCTCCCGGTAGGGATAGACTCTGACAAAGGTACGCCGTTCACCTCTAAGGTGACACAAGAACTGTGTAAAGACTTAAAGATCCATTGGCGTTTCCACATCCCGTACCATCCACAATCCTCCGGCATTGTGGAGCGCGCAAATAGAACAATCAAGGGTAAGCTGCGCAAGGCAATGCAAGAAACCGGCACTAAAAACTGGGTACAAATTTTACCCTTAGTCCTCGCTGACATGCGAATGACCGCTCAAGTGGCCCTCGACAACCTGTCTCCGTACGAGCTCGTGATGGGCCGGCCTTTTCCTACACCCTGGCGCAGAGGTATGCAGGCTATAGGAACGAGTGATCTTGATGTACATCTCAGTGAGTACGCCGTGGGTCTCATGCGGGTGTTGGATGAGTACTGGACGAGACTAAATTCCAAAAAGCCTCCCATTCCTGAGGCACCCACTCACCCCTTTGAGGTAGGGGATAAAGTGTTGGTAAAGAAATTTGCGAAATTAGGCGCTCCTTTGGAGGAACCGCCCTACAGTGAACCCACGGATGTGCTCGCTGTAACTCGAACGGCTGTACTAACTGACCTTTTTCCACAGTGGATTCATGCCAGTCGAATAAAGAAGGCTCCAATGTAATAGAAATCTATATTGTTGATGCTTAACAGGTTTTTGTGTTTCAGAAAGTTGCTGTGACAATAGCTGACGGCCTTTTCAGGGATCCCCTTTCCAGCATCCGGAGTGATCCGGTTTCGGCTGATCTACAAAGAGGGGATGGTCGGTGCGTCCCGCAGACTTCTGAACTGAGGAATCTGGAAGACACGTGAGCCTGGGCTACCTTCAATCATCTACATCCTGTGGACACAGAAAGAACAAAGTCAGTGACCAGTATGACTTTCCTTCTGGTATTGGTCTTGGTGCTTGGAGCAGGGAATCCCGCTCAAGCCAGCCACGAGGACAACGTTTTTTGGCGATTTGCCAATTGGACTGCTAAACAACATACTAATCAGTCTTGTTATGTCTGTCAATACGTTAGAGTCTAAACTGTAGTTATACTCTGTAAACAAAGTATAAAAGAGGGGATTGTAAGATTGTATGTGTGTTCTCGTGCATAGCTGTACTGAACTTATGACCCTTGCACACCCTGGTAAACGTGCATAATCGCGAGAACATACTCTTTTATTTTCTCTGTACCTTCTAGTTTCACTGAAACCACATTCCTGGACCCTCCTGTTCTAGGGGGTGTACATTCTGCTCTTTCATGTATAATAAAACAACTCCTTATTTGGTGAGTTCACCTTGTGCCCTCGGGCCTCTACTTATCTTGTCACGCAAGCTTCTTATGTATATAAACCCTGCTTTTTCTATGTATCACCGAGCAGTGCACGAATAAACCAGACTGATTCAATTCGTGTGGTTCGTTCCCTCCCTGCTCCAGAGCGCTCTTACGTCAACGCATCTGAACTGAGACAGACACAGGTTCTAACACGACCCATATCCAATTTGTTGTGAAATCCGATTTTTTTGTTAGGCCGTTCACATTACCAATTATATGAGACTTGTATGCGATCTCCAATATGAACGGAAAACGACCCAAAAGTGTCCCGCATGCGCAAATTGACACGTAATAAGCACATCTACGTAATACGTAAACAAAAAAAGCGCACTCTTCAAGTTTGCAAGTAAAGCATGGAGATGAGGTGAGACCTGGCGATGTGGTTTTTGTGGCGGCGGCGGAACTCACACAATGATCTGATTAATGTGGGCAGCAGGCTAATGAGACCGAAGGTGTCAAATTACTGGAAATTTCCAGAACAATCTTATAATCTTGTAATACAGGATGATTTAACATCCAGGTCCCTACCAAATCCACCATTAACTTGATCAATTCTATAAAAGTCTATTTAAATTCTGAAAACTGTACAAATGTTGTTTTCCACCAAAGAGGCGGGATTAGCCAACGCAGAATAGTGACGTTTGTCTCTTGTTGATGACGTGTAGGTCGCATGAATGCGACCTGTCCGGTCAGACTGCAGTCGCATGTGAAAATAACGGATATGCATCGGAATTAGGACCACATATCCAAGCGGCCTGGGTCGCATGTGAAAAAATCGGATCTGTGTCGTTCAGATTGTCAATAACAAATCGGATACAGGTCGCATATGGGCAAAAAAATCGGATGTGGGTCGTTTCAGGGTGCAGTCTGAACGTAGTCTGTCAGCCCTGCGATGACCTGGCGACTTGTCCAGGATGTACCCCGCCTTTCGCCCGTAGTCAGCTGGGATAGGCTCCAGCTTGCCTGCGACCCTGTAGAGCAGGATAAAGCGGCTAGAGATAATGAGATGAGAGAGATGAAACACACCGCCTGGTGGCCAGTGCTAGTAATTACCAGTCATACACACTGCCTGGTGGCCAGTGTTAGTAATTACCAGTCATACACACCGCCTGGTGGGGCAGCACGGTGGTGTAGTGGTTAGCGCTGTCGCCTCACAGCAAGAAGGTCCAGGTTCGAGCCCTGTGGCCGGCGAGGGCCTTTCTGTGCGAAGTTTGCATGTTCTCCCCGTGTCCGCGTGGGTTTCCTCCGGGTGCTCCGGTTTCCCCCACAGTCCAAAGACATGCAGGTTAGGTTAACTGGTGACTCTAAATTGACCGTAGGTGTGAATGTGAGTGTGAATGGTTGTCTGTGTCTATGTATCAGCCCTGTGATGACCTGGCGACTTGTCCAGGGTGTACCCCGCCTTTCACCCGTAGTCAGCTGGGATAGGCTCCAGCTTGCCTGCGACCCTGTAGAAGGATAAAGCGGCTAGAGATAATGAGATGAGATGAGATACACCACCTAGTGGCCAGTGCTAGTAATTACCAGTCATACACACCGCCTGGTGGCCAGTGTTAGTAATTACCAGTCATACACACTGCCTGGTGGCCAGTGTTAGTAATTACCAGTCATACACACTGCCTGGTGGCCAGTGTTAGTAATTACCAGTCATACACACCGCCTGGTGGCAAGTGCTAGTAATTACCAGTCATACACACCGCCTGGTGGCCAGTGCTAGTAATTGCCAGTCATACACACTGCCTAGTGGCCAGTGTTAGTAATTACCAGTCATCCACTCTGCCTGGTGGCCAGTGCTAGTAATTACCAGTCATATACACCACCTAGTGGCCAGTGCAAGTAATTACCAGTCATACACACCACCTAGTGACCAGTGCTAGTAATTACCAGTCATACACACCACCTGGTGGCCAGTGTTAGTAATTACCAGTCATACACACCACCTAGTGGCCAGTGCTAGTAATTATCAGTCATACACACCGCCTAGTGGCCAGTGTTAGTAATTAACCAGTCATATACACTGCCTAGTGGCCAGTGCTAGCCAGTAAAGAAATAAAAGAGACTGGCTAGGATATAAGAAAATTCTACAACCCAGAAACAGATGGGAGCTCCGCTTTTAGGCAGTGCCTAAATCTATATATTAGTGACCTGCCATCATTGTGCATTTTGTTGCAGACATATGAAAACTCTGCATATGTACACACACACACACTGCAGACACAGGAAAGCGAAGATAATGTAAGATTACAGCGTGAGATAGAGATAAGGAGGAGACACATGTATAGTTTTGTACATATATAAATGTACATTTTCACACCACAGACACAGACACACACACACACTTAGTCTTTGTCTGTCTATCTCTCATCCGTCAAGCAGTCATGGCATTTGCAACATGCATATCACCTTTGAACATTTGATGAATATATGACATGTGACTGTTTTGTTGGGTGGCAGAATATCCTGGCTTGCGGAACCACGCGTGTGAGGGCCCATCAAGGCTACTAGCGGCTTTAATTATTACAACCCCGATTCCAATAAAGTTGGGACAAAGTACAAATTGTAAATAAAAACGGAATCCAATAATTTACAAATCTCAAAAACTGATATTGTATTCACAGTAGAATATAGACAACATATCAAATGTCGAAAGTGAGACATTTTGAAATTTCATGCCAAATATTGGCTCATTTGAAATTTCATGACATCAACACATCTCAAAAAAGTTGGGACAGGGGCAATGAGAGGCTGGAAAAGTTAAAGGTACAAAAAAGGAACAGCTGGAGGACCAAATTGCAACTCATTAGGTCAATTGGCAATAGGTCATTAACATGACTGGGTATAAAAAGAGCATCTTGGAGTGGCAGCGGCTCTCAGAAGTAAAGATGGGAAGAGGATCACCAATCCCCCTAATTCTGCGCTGACAAATAGTGGAGCAATATCAGAAAGGAGTTCAAAAAATTGCAAAGAGTTTGAACATATCATCATCTACAGTGCGTAATATCATCAAAAGATTCAGAGAATCTGGAAGAATCTCTGTGCGTAAGGGTCAAGGCGGGAAAACCATACTGAGTGCCCGTGATCTTCGGGCCCTTAGACGGCACTGCATCACATACAGGCATGCTTCTGTATTGGAAATCACATAATGGCCTCAGGAATATTTCCAGAGAACATTATCTGTGAACACAATTCACCGTGCCATCCGCTGTTGCCAGTTAAAACTCTATAGTTCAAATAAGAAGCCGTATCTAAACATGATCCAGAAGCGCAGATGTCTTCTCTGGGCCAAGGCTCATTTAAAATGGACTGTGGCAAAATGGAAAACTGTTCTGTGGTCAGACGAATCAAAATTTGAAGTTCTTTATGGAAATCAGGGATGCCGTGTCATTCGAACTAAAGAGGAGAAGGACGACCCAAGTTGTTATCAGCGTTCAGTTCAGAAGCCTGCATCTCTGATGGTATGGGGTTGCATTAGTGTGTGTGGCATGGGCAACTTACACATCTGGAAAGACACCATCAATGCTGAAAGGTATATCCAGGTTCTAGAGCAACATATGCTCCCATCCAGACGACGTCTCTTTCAGGGAAGACCTTGCATTTTCCAACATGACAATGCCAAACCACATACTGCATCAATTACAGCATCGTGGCTGCGTAGAAGAAGGGTCTGGGTACTGAACTGGCCAGCCTGCAGTCCAGATCTTTCACCCATAGAAAACATTTGGCGCATCATAAAATGGAAGATACGACAAAAAAGACCTAAGACAGTTGAGCAACTAGAATCCTACATTAGACAAGAATGGGTTAACATTCCTATCCCTAAACCTGAGCAACTTGTCTCCTCAGTCCCCAGACGTTTACAAACTGTTGTAAAGAGAAAAGGGGAAGTCTCACAATGGTAAACATGGCCTTGTCCCAACTTTTTTGAGATGTGTTGTTGTCATGAAATTTAAAATCACCTAATTTTTCTCTTTAAATGATACATTTTCTCAGTTTAAACATTTGATATGTCATCTATGTTGTATTCTGAATAAAATATGGAATTTGAAACTTCCACATCATTGCATTCCATTTTTATTTACAATTTGTACTTTGTCCCAACTTTTTTGGAATTGGGGTTGTATTATTTTTCTATCATTACAGGTTTGACACCTTGGAAATATTCAAAAACTCAAGAAAATTTCATGCACTCATGAAAATAGGGCAAACATTTATTATTCTTAGGTTCCTTGCCTTGGGTGAGGCTAGAAGACAGCATAGCGCCCCCTAAAATGTTAGATTCAAATTTATAGCTTTGGATGCCACATTGAGCCTCCTGCCTGGTATACAGTTTGACCTATCTGTGTCAAATTTGGTAAGTGTGTGGAATGCCCCTAGACAAACAAAATTGCCTATACATTGCATCAGCCATACTCAACAGGAAGTGAGATACTTTTGGTTTTGTGCATTTTGACACGTTTTTTAACAAATTCCTCCTAGGTGGTTTGTTGAATCCATGCCATATTTGGTATACATCATGACAATATGTTACTGATGTTACTTTACAAAGGGATTTGCGATATGTTGCAAGATGATGAAATGGCAAATCAATAAATTTATACGTTACGACACAAACAGGAAGTAAGTCATAAATTCACCATGCATTGCCTGATACGGCTCAAACTTCGCAGCTTAAAGGATGATATGTTTCTGAAGATATCCACATGCCCAAAGACACCCTCTGGTATAGCACCACCCTTTGGACATGGACAGTTATGACTCCATTGCCAAAACACCCGTTATATTTTGATGTACTCTTCCTAGGTGGTTTGTTTGATTCATACCATATTTGGTATATATGTCATAATGTTGCTGATTTTAAATTGCGAAGGGATTGAGCTGTATTGTTTTTGGCATGTTTCTTCTTCTTCTTCTTCTTCTTAAGCTGCATTGGCTCCCAATCAAATTTAGTATTGATTATAAAGTACTACTATTGACCTTTAAAGCACTGAATGGTCTTGCACCACAGTACCTGAGTGAACTTCTGCTCTTCTATGACCTGTCATGACTACTTAGATCAAAAGGTGCAGGCTATCTGCTGGTACCTCGTATAGTGAAGGATACATCAGGGGGCAGACCCTTCTCTTATAAAGCCCCACAGTTATGGAACAGCCTTCCAAGTAGTGTTCAGAAATCAGACACAGTCTCAGCATTTAAGTCTAGGCTGAAAACATATCTGTTTAGTCAAACCTTTTGTTAATGGTGTTTTATGAGGTAAAGGTGTAGATCTGGAGGGTCCTCAGACAGTGTTTTGGTAAACTGGGATGTATGGATGCTGTCAGTCCCCACTTGCTTGCTCACTCGAGTTTGTCGACGGTGTAGTGGCTGGCTGCTTTATGTCCCAGGGCTCCCTCATGCCTGTGTTACCTTCTGGCTCTCCCCTTTTAGTTATGCTGTCATAGTTAGTTGCCAGAGTTCCTGCTTGTACTCAGTGCAATATGTATACTGTTCCTACTTATTGAGGTGACATTGGGCATACCTAACAACCTGTGTTTTCTCTCTCTCTCCCTCTTCCCCCACAAAAAAAAAATCTGTCCCTCTGAGTTACATGTCGGTCCTGGGATCAAGATGCTGACCTCTTCTGCTCCTCGGATCTGCCTGATCCATCCTAGTGCCCTGTGTCTGGTTGGAGTCTCATTGCATTGCTCCTGTGGAGGGCAGCCCCATGTGGACAGTTGGGGGTCACGCCTGGAGGACGCTCTGGACTCTTGCAGTGGTGCTTTTGTGGCTGGGGACTGCAGTTGACTTGCTGACTTTGGGACTGCGGTTGTCATGAATGGTTTTGCGCTCGGGTTTCCGTTGGTTGGGGGTTTATAGCATCAACGAAGCTGACTTTATGTTAGTACTGTTAATGTTATAGTCATGTTGTCTGTTGTTGCCTGGATGGGGATGGGTTCCCTTTTGAGTCTGGTTCCTCTTGAGGTTTCTTCCTCATGTCGTCTGAGGGAGTTTTTCCTTGCCACCGTTGCCACAGGCGTGCTCATTGGGGATAGATTAGGGATAAAATTAGCTCATATTTTAAGTTGTTCAAATTCTTTGAAGCTTCTTTGTGACAATGTTTATTGTTAAAAGTGCTATACAAATAAACTTGAATTTTTATTATTATTGAAATTTTCACCCATTTTACATCCTCTTTTATCTCTTAAATTTCCTCGTTGTTCTTGAAGCATTTGCTTCTATTTGTTAAAATTTTTCTTGATAGCGGGGAGACAGTAATGCCTTTTATCTCTTTCTTTGTTTGAACAAGCAAAAACAGCGCAAAAATCAACCATACTGAAGACAGATGAAGCTGCTTGCATGAAAGATGGAGTCTGTCTGACCCCAGCTGTAATTATCACGTGATGCGTGACATCATGCACAAGGGGTCTATAAACAGTACGTGTACCATTCTGCAACAGCAGGGGTATATAAAATAACTTGCAAAGCAGTAGATGAAACCGAGATTAAGAAAACAGCCAAGACATAATGGTGGATACGTAGTGAGGGACGCTTTTAGGAACTGAATTAAAATCTCAAAAAGCCTAATTTTTGCGGTGCTAGTTGGTAATATATGCTCATTCCAACTTGCCCGGTCGGGCATGTCAGGGACATATCCCACTTGCCTGAATATGTGTTTCACTTGCCCCAGGCAATTTGACAGTGGTTAATGTCAAGCCCTGGGTTTTAAGTCTGCGTCACAATAATATGGTAAAAATAAAATGTTTTGATAATGTTTCTCTGGAGGTGATTCAACAAAAACCTGTGGTACCAAACCAGTACCACAACCAGTAACCTAATTACTGGTGGCTTTGAATTTGTTCTTCTGATAAAACCTGAATTGTTTTTAAGTGCTATTCTATTTGAACAGTTGTCTGTTCTACAAACTACACGATATTGAGATACAAACATGGCTATGCACATGTCTGAAAATGACGCACTATCTGGCCTAGCCTTATAATGATCTATATGATTAGTCATCCACATATCTTCTTCACTAAGACTGTGTGAGACTGCTTCCTGCTGAAGCACTTTAACTGGTAAACTAAGATGAATGCAGTCATCACCTGTGGGGATAAACAAAACTTTTCATGAAGCCTCTTTTAAATGCATGTTTGCTAACCTATATACCACTTCCTGTGCACTTACGTCATGGTTGTGTAATATCTCATCTCATCTCATCTCATCTCATCTCATCTCATCTCATTATCTCTAGCTGCTTTATCCTGTTCTACAGGGTCGCAGGCAAGCTGGAGCCTATCCCAGCTGACTACGGGCGAAAGGCGGGGTACACCCTGGACAAGTCGCCAGGTCATCACAGGGCTGACAGATAGACACAGACAACCATTCACACTCACACCTACGGTCAATTTAGAGTCACCAGTTAACCTAACCTGCATGTCTTTGGACTGTGGGGGAAACTGGAGCACCCGGAGGAAACCCACACGGACATGGGGAGAACATGCAAATTCCGCACAGAAAGGCCCTCGTCGGCCACGGGGCTCGAACCCGGACCTTCTTGCTGTGAGGCAACAGCGCTAACCACTACACCACCGTGCCGCCCGGTTGTGTAAATATCTCATCTCATCTCATTATCTGTAGCCGCTTTATCCTGTTCTACAGGGTCGCAGGCAAGCTGGAGCCTATCCCAGCTGACTATGGGCGAAAGGCGGGGTACACCCTGGACAAGTCGCCAGGTCATCACAGGGCTGACAGATAGACACAGACAACCATTCACACTCACACCTACGGTCAATTTAGAGTCACCAGTTAACCTAATGCATGTCTTTGGACTGTGGGGGAAACTGGAGCACCCGGAGGAAACCCACGCGGACACGGGGAGAACATGCAAACTCCGCACAGAAAGGCCCTCATCGGCCATGGGGCTCAAACCCGGACCTTCTTGCTGTGAGGCGACAGCGCTAACCACTACACCACCGTGCCGCCCGGTTGTGTAAATATACACTATCTAATTTTTGTAACGTCTGTAGGATTATAACATCTAATAGGATTATTACCTTCTCCTGGAGGTCTGTTTAGAATGTTGTCACATTGATCTACTTCTTGACCTAAGTCCACTGGCTGAAGACATGCATCCATAAGCATACCGTACGTCTGTCTATCATGTAACATTGTATGGCTGTTCTGATTCTTCAACTATCATATTTGTGTTATGTTGCTCAGCAACAGATGCTTGACTTCCAGAGCTATCATTAATTAAAGTACATTGTTGAGAAATACACTTTTCTTTGTCTGTAGAATTTGATGCATGGCTAACATTTGCTTCATCCTCTTCATTTCCGGCTTGAAACTCATTCAACCATCTCATCTCATCTCATTATCTCTAGCCGCTTTATCCTGTTCTACAGGGTCGCAGGCAAGCTGGAGCCTATCCCAGCTGACTATGGGCAAAAGGCGGGGTACACCCTGGACAAGTTGCCAGGTCATCACAGGGCTGACACATAGACACAGACAACCATTCACACTCACACCTACGGTCAATTTAGAGTCACCAGTTAACCTAACCTGCATGTCTTTGGACTGTGGGGGAAACCGGAGCACCCGGAGGAAACCCACGCGGACACGGGGAGAACATGCAAACTCCGCACAGAAAGGCCCTCATCGGCCACGGGGTTCGAACCCGGACCTTCTTGCTGTGAGGCGACAGCGCTAACCACTACACCACCGTGCTGCCCGGTTGTGTAAATATACACTATCTAATTTTTGTAATGTCTGTAGGATTATAACATCTAATAGGATTATTACCTTCTCCTGGAGGTCTGTTTAGAATGTTGTCACATTGATATACTTCTTGACCTAAGTCCACTGGCTGAAGACATGCATCCATATGCATACCGTATGTCTGTCTATCATGTAACATTGTATGGCTGTTCTGATTCTTCAACTATAATATTTGTGTTATGTTGCTCAGCAACAGATGCTTGACTTCCAGAGCTCTCATTAATTAAAGTACATTGTTGAGAAATACACTTTTCTTTGTCTGTAGAATTTGATGCATGGCTAACATTTGCTTCATCCTCTTCATTTCCGGCTTGAAACTCATTCAACCAATTATCATTAAATTTTATATCGGCATAATACGGGTTATTCATTTTCAAATAAATGAAAGCTGCCTTTACGCAGTGTTAACATATTTATATTCTTGCTTTAAAACGCAAGTCCTTTATAAGTTAACTTGAGTTTTAAAGCCTCACTCACAACCCGCTGTAAATGCTTTGGACATGCACGGGTCACACGGTTTGGTAGCTCGCAGTTGTGCCGCAGGGTCGCGCCGCAGGGTCGCGGTGAACCCGGGGGAAAGTTTGGGGGAGGAGTACGGGCAAAGTACTTGTCAAGTACAGGTTGCACACCTGACTTCCTCGAGGCATGGGAAAAATTGTGCCGTTAGCCCGTGGAAAGCATATATCTGACGCACGTGATCAGTGCATGTTCAGTGAGTGTGGAGTGTGTGAGACTTGCATTTTACCAGTTTCCTGCGCTACAAGTTCGGGCTGCACTTGTGAAGTGTGTGAGATGCATGTTATTAGCATGTTACAATCACTCATAACTTGTGTGTGATGCAAACCAGGAGTGGGTATAAAATCAGCGTGTCTGCAGCATTCTGCATCTGTCTTTCGGCTGAAGAAAGTTGGATATTTTGTGGGAAAAATTAAAAAATTCTCAGTTTAAAGTTTAGAAAATGGGACCCAAGAAGAAGCAAGCATAAGTGAAGTAACCCAGTCTGAAACAGCAGAGGGGGAGGAGGAGGAAGAATTTGATGATGATGGTAGCAGCACCGGTGAGCCCTGCAAGGACAGGGAGAAGTATGCCTTCAAGCCGACAAAAGGCACAGCACCCCGCCAGAGGGATTTTCACAGGTAAATATGCATGCTTTAAACATTAATTTCAGTATCTATATGTCTATGTAATTAATATTATATATGCTGATTTTCATGTATGTTTCAGCTAACGACACCCAGAAGTGAGAACATTGCAATCCCATCATCGCTCTCAGGCCATTGTGCCATGCTCTGTGATGAGGACAAGGACATCCCGACACCCCGTCCCACCACTCAGCAGGAGCAGGACAGTAGCTCGGAGTCAGAGTGTGTTTCAGTGCTCAAACTGTTGGGCTATTTAGTTGGGATTTTTTACAATGTAATAAAATGCGTTATTCCCTTATACTCATATTTTATTATTTGATGTTTGCATGGTAAATTAAACATATACTCAAATTAAAACAACAAATGAGGTGGTCTTCTTCCTTTCTACAATGCTACATGATCAGTTCCTTGGTTCCTCCCCAATATATATACCCAGAGTCAGGCCTGGAATTTCGTCATTTTAGGGGCAAGGCCACTTGGCCTTTTGTGCTGTCAATTTTTTGAGGGCATGAAGGCCAAAAGCCAGGGCACCAAGGCCATAAAATAAAACGATGATTTTAAGTTCACATCTATAATGAATATAATTTAAGGACTAATGACTCTTCTGAGGAAGATTGGAGTATCAGTCTAAACTATCAAGCAGGTAAAGAAACATCTACATTATTATGTCTGAAGATAAGAAAATATTGAACACATCTAAACTTATCAATCCATCACTCGCTTCAAAAATTGTAAAACTTATTAAACCTATATCCTCCCATAATTTTTGTTCAATTGACACCTAATGTGCAAGAGCATCTTCAGACTGTGCTACTACGCAGATTTTTGATTAATCAAAATTGAGCCTGGAGTACATCAAAATGTTTGACAGTAAATGGAACATATTCTAGCATGCAGTCTACTGATTAACCCATAAGAGCCCAGACTGATTTCTCAATCAAGGAAAATTATTGAGGAAATAAAATGTCTAAATAGATGACTAAATAGATGACAAAGAAAACATTTCTGACCTTTTATTTTTTTAAAATAGCACTTTCATGTCTCAAGATCTGAAATATTAAATTGCAAATTTGCAGAACACTGCAACACTATTACACTGTTAACCCGACAGTTCATTCTATGCAAACAGTTTGAGTAAATACCACTTTTAAAGATTAGTTTTATTGCATTACTTAAAGAGTATGAGTATATGAAGAGTATATGAGATAGTCATTGGGTGTATATGAGACAGTCATTTTTGTAATTTAAACAAACTTAAACTATCATGTTTTACCTCAGGCCACAGTGCTGCCCTGTTGTGATTGGCTCAAAACTCAAGACAAGTCTGTGCTTGTCCGTTGACGGCTACAGAGGAAGTTGCTCCGTTTTCTAATTTACACAGAGCAATTTAAGGTCTTTGCACTTTTGACAGAAAGCTAATTAGCATTTGTTACCGGCTACAGTCAGTACTCGGCACATTAAAAGTGGGTCAACGTTGTAACGACATAACATTACTGTACAAGCAATGCTTATTTAACGGTAAGAAACTTAAGCCTTATATGTTGAAATTCCTATCTTATTCGTTCGTTAATTTATCACACAGTCTTACCTCAGTCAACTTCTTCCCTCCTTCTGTGAAAATTCAGCGTCTCAGACGCAGACACAAGTGGGCGGGGGATGCATTTGATTAAGTCAAATCAAATCAAATCAAGTTTATTTGTACAGCGCTTTTAACAATAAACATTGTCGCAAAGCAGCTTTACAGAATTTGAACGACTTAAAACATGAGCTAATTTTATCCCTAATCTATCCCCAATGAGCAAGCCTGTGGCGACGGTGGCAAGGAAAAATTCCCCCAGACGATATGAGGAAGAAACCTCGAGAGGAACCAGACTCAAAAGGGAACCCATCCTCATTTGGGCAACAACAGACAGCCTGACTATAATATTAACAGTTTTAACAGGTATAACCCTCAACTGTCCTCATGGGGCCGTCCTTCACAGGAGTGGGGCGATAAAACTCTGACCAGACACAGGGCACCAGGATGGATCAAGCAGGTCCGAGGGGCAGAAGAGGCCAGCATCTCAATCCCAGGATCAACATGTAACTCAGAGGGACAGATGGGGGGGGGGGGGGAGAGAGAGAGAGAAAGAAAACACGTTGTTAGGTATGCCCTAAAAATGACAAGTATTAAATCTGTGTGGTAGGCTCGCAGAGACGAGAGTCTTTACATCAGGCATAACACACAATGGCATGTTAATATGGTAAAAAATATATCATGACCTGCTCTGGCTGGATGCTTGATTGGGTGATGGGAGCACACTCCTCAGCAATGATGAGATGCAGATGGGACCCTTAGGCCTGGCCAAGACAATTCAGTTACATTTCACCGGGTCTGGGACATGCGACAGAATGTCTGACGGCCGATTCCCTGCAGGCTACGATAGCCAGTCGAGGTCCCCACCGTCTCCACCAAAAGATTTCCTGTTGACTCCATGTAACTCAGAGGGACAGATTTGGGGTGGGGGGGAGAGAAAGAAAACACAGGTGGTTAGGTATGCCCAATGTCACCTGAATAAGTAGGAACAGTATACATATTGCACCGAGTACAAGCAGGGACTCCGGCAACTAACTATGACAGCATAACTAAAAGGAGAGAGCCAGAAGGTAACACAGGCATGAGGGAGCCCCGGGACATAAAGCAGCCAGCCACTACACCGTCAACAAACTCGAGTGAGCAAGCGAGTGGGGACTGACAGCATTCATACATCCCAGTTTACCAAAACACTCTATGTCTGAGGACCCTCCAGATCTACTCCTTTACCTCATAAACACCATTAACAAAAGGCTTGACTAAACAGATATGTTTTCAGCCTAGACTTAAATGCTGAGACTGTGTCTGATTCCCGAACATTACTTGGAAGGCTGTTCCATAACAGTGGGGCTTTGTAAGAAAAGGCTCTGCCCCCTGATGTAGCCTTCACTATACGAGGTACCAGCAGATAGCCTGCACCTTTTGATCTAAGTAGGCGTGGCGGGTCATAGAGGAGCAGAAGTTCACTCAGGTACTGTGGTGCGAGACCATTTAGTGCTTTAAAGGTCAATAGTAGTATTTTATAATCAATACGAAACTTGATTGGGAGCCAATGCAGTGTGGACAAGACAGGCGTGATGTGGTCATATTTTCTAGTTCTAGTAAGTCTAGTTCTAGTCTATTAAGTCTCCTGGTTGGCTGGTGATAGATTGGTGTCATTATAGCACGTCGGAGTTGTTCATGCCAGGCTCGAGTCCAATCCACCACTGATGAGTTGACCAATAAGAATCCAGAATGTCATCAAAAGACATTTTTTTCTCAATAGATGCAGGTGATGTTAAAGCCTATTGGCAGTCACGAGGCAGACTACAAAACCGCAAAACCGCAGGGCATCAAGGCCACTTGATGCCCTGCGGTTTTAAAATATCACCTTACAGCAGATATTTTTTTCCAAGGGCACAAGGCCAAATTGAGAGGGCAAGAGGGCCATGGCCCTCGTGAAATTCCTGCCCTGCCCAGAGTCTTGCCCCTCGTGTCGTGGGCGCTGCATGCACGTCGCGGGCGCTGCGTGCACACCACACATAGGGGTAGAAAGTGAGATGTACTTCTGTCTTGCGCGCCACACAAATAGCAAGTGTGGATACTTGTGTAGTATTTCTGAGGCACGGCACTCATACAATGACCGTGTATCACTCATGAGTCTTACTGTCATCGCAAAAAGCCCCTACTAGTCATGCTGCTGACTTGGTTCAGGCGTACAAAAGGAGTACGGGTCTCGTACATAGTGTATGCGTTCTTGATTTGTCACAAGACCCGTAGAATTTGCATGTGCAGGACCAAAAGCCTCTATGGGAAATCTGCGACCTTCTACAGCGCTGAACACACGCAAGTGTCGTGCAAGTCTCAAGCATGGTTTTGCCAAGTTTTTTTTTTTTTTTTACTGTAGACTGCCCGTAGCAGCACGTATGGCGGGTTGTGAGTGAGGCTTAACTGTACACGCAACAAAGATCTTTCCATATTAGAGCTTGGTAAAACATTTGTTGTGTCAACAATATTTGAAGGGACACAAGTAACTGGTCCATGAACACCATTTTGTGATCCTTTTGGTAACGCTAATAGCTTTATGAACGGAATATGTAAGGCTACCAAATGCTGTTCTAAACTATTAAGACAACTGAGTTCATCTGGTACTGAATGAAGGTGCAAGTTATTCAAAATGCTTTCTGGAGATATAACCTTACCATCACAACTGTGACAAATCCACAGCTGACATCTACTTGTGTCCAACCATTTGCATGGAATATCACATGCATCACCACATTTATGCAAATAATCTTCTGTGATGGCGGCACTGTGGTGTAGTGGTTAGCGCTGTCGCCTCACAGCAAGAAGGTCCGGATTCGAGCCCCGTGGCCAGCGAGGGCCTTTCTGTGTGGAGTTTGCATGTTCTCCCCGTGTCTGCGTGGGTTTCCTCTGGGTGCTCCGGTTTCCCCCACAGTCCAAAGACATGCAGGTTAGGTTAACTGGTGACTCGAAATTGACCGTAGGTGTGAATGTGAGTGTGAATGGTTGTCTGTGTCTATGTGTCAGCCCTGTGATGACCTGGCGACTTGTCCAGGGTGTACCCCGCCTTTTGCCCGTAGTCAGCTGGGATAAGCTCCAGCTTGCCTGCGACCCTGTAGAACAGGATAAAGCGGCTAGAGATAATGAGATGAGATGAGATCTTCTGTGATGCACTGCTCAGCAACTACATGCACCTCTGTTTTCTTTTTTTTGAAACATTTCTTTATTAAGGTTTTGTTCTTTTGTACAAACACACAACAACCCCAATCCCAAGACACAAACTGAAATTATCTAGAAAGTCTCCCCTGAGAGCATCAGCTCCGTAGAAGTATCCACCTAATGTACAGATATAAAGACTCATGAAGACAGTAAGTCCACATTATGTAGTCCAAAAACCCACATGTATGTTCCAAGACACATATGTCTAAGCCTCAACACAATACACACAGACAAAAACAATCAGTGAAGTGCTGTAAGGGCTCTTTGAGAAGGGGAGAAAGGAAAATACATACATACATAAAAAGAAAAAAAAATGGGGGGGGGCTCATTTCAAATTCCAACAGTTTCCCAGCCTTCTACTTCAATATTATTATTTTCAAGAAAGTCACAAAATATGTCCCAGATCCTCCAAAACTTGTCTAGCTTGCCTTTTGTGGTATAACTTATTCTCTCCAAAGCAAAATAAAAGCACATTCCTTTCAACCAATGCGCTAAAACACAGGACACTTCTGTTTTCCATGCCTTGGCCAGACAGCGTTTATCTCATCTCATCTCATTATCTCTAGCCACTCCATCCTGCTCTACAGGGTCGCAGGCAAGCTGGAGCCTATCCCAGCTGACTACGGGCGAAAGGCGGGGTACACCCCGGACAAGTCGCCAGGTCATCACAGGGCTGACACATAGACTACATTCAGACTGCACCCTGAAACGACCCACATCCGATTTTTTGCCCATATGCGACCTGTATCCGATTTGTTATTGACAATCTGAACGACACAGATCCGATTTTTTCACATGCGACCCAGGCCACTTGGATATGTGGTCCTAATTCCGATTCATATCCGTTATTTTCACATGCGACTGCAGTCTGACCGGACAGGTCGCATTCATGCGACCTACACATCATCAGCAAGAGACAAACGTCACTATTCTGCGTTGGCTAATCCCGCCTCTTTGGTGGAAAACAACAACAATGACATAATGCGCTACAAGAACAGGCGCACACACAGTCTCTCTCGCACTCCCTCGCGCACTCCGTCATATGCGCGATGCAGACATTAATGTTTCGCGTGCACGCGCTTGCTCACTTGCTCTAGATTCCGGGAGATATTCTCCAATTTGCGGGCATCAGGGAGCCGCTATCAATATGCGGGAGACTCCCGGAACTTCCGGGAGACTTGGGATGTCTGCACTAGACAGTGTTTATGTAGAGAGCATGCGCACTTCAATCAATCAATCAACCAATCAATCAATCAATCAATCAATCTTTCAATGGAGGTTGCTGCCACGGCCCCACTCACTCACACACACACCCTCTCTCTCACACAGAGACACTCTCTCTCTCACACACACACCCTCTCTCTCTCTCACGCAGAGACACTCTCATTCACACACACACAACCTCTCACACAGAGACACTCTCATTCACTCACACACACAGCACACAATGTGCTTATTATGTGTCAATTTGCGCATGTGGGACACTTTTGGGTCGTTTTCCGTTCATATTGGAGATCGCATACAAGTCTCATATAATTGGTAATGTGAACGGCCTAACAAAAAAATCGGATTTCACAACAAATCAGATATGGGTCGTTTCAGGTTGCAGTCTGAACGTAGTGATAGACACAGACAACCATTCACACCTACGGTCAATTTAGAGTCACCAGTTAACCTAACCTGCATGTCTTTGGGGGAAACCGGAGCACCCAGAGGAAACCCACATGGACAACATGCAAACTCCGCACAGAAAGGCCCTCGCCGGCTACAGGGCTCAAACCCAGGACCTTCTTGCTGTGAGGCAACAGCGCTAACCACTACACCACCGTGCCGCCCCAGACAGCATTTAGCCTCCAAAAAACAAATATTCAGCAAGTGTTGTACATTATTAGAGGGGGTGAAGTCTTCTGGATAGATGTGCAGTAGGCATAGTTTTGGTTTAAGGGGCACCTCTTCCTCAATTATCTGACTAACAACCTCTATCACTTTCTTCCAAAATGATAAGGTTTGTGGACACTACCACATACAGTGAAATAAAGACCCTTTGTCGTGTTTACATTTAAAACAAGTGTCTGGAATGTTGGGATTAAATCGGTGTAGCTTGGCTGGAGTAATGTATAGTCTATTCAACCATTTGTATTGAAGTAGTTTAGAGTTTGTATTTATGGTTTGTGACTGGGCTAAAATATACGCTTCAGACCACTCTTCCTTTGTGATATTCTCCTGTAAGTCTGTCTTCCAAGCTTGAAGGATGTTATGTGATGATTCTGAGGATTTACTTACCAGGAGATTATACAATATAGAGACCTGTCCTCTGGAGTGTAAAAAATTGAGAATGAATTTTTCTAAAGTAGGAAGAGGGGGCAGTTGTAAGCTGTAACATTGGCTGCTCAGGATAAAGCTTCTCAATTGCAAATATTTAAAGAAATGTTTAGAAGGGATTGTGTACTTAGACTTAAGTTCTTCAAATGACATGAAAACAGACCTGTCATCGTATAGGTCAGCAACCTTAGCTATACCTTGAGATGCCCAGAATTTAAATCCTGAGTCAGAGCTACCAGGTTGAACGGCATTATTGCCATAAATGGGGGAAAACTGTGATAGTGTGTGGAAGCTCAGCTAAATGTGCACAAACTTTAAACCAGACTGAAATAGTATTTTTGAGGAAAGGATTTTTTGTCTTACTAGTTAGTATGTTCTTACTGGCAGAGTATAAATATAAGTTTGGGGAGATATTGATTTGATGTGATTCTACTGAAATCCAGGATGGAGGATTATTTTTTTCAAAATAAAACATCCCTGCTCTGATTTGAGCTGCCCAGTAATACCACTCAAGGTTTGGGAGCTGTAGTCCACCTCTATCATACGGTAGATACAAAAGTGATAGCCTGAGCCTGGGGCGCCTATTGTTCCATATGAAGTTAGAAAAAAGCTTTCGGAGTGAAGAAAAAAAGGATGACAGTGGTGCAAGTGGAATTGATTGAAAGAGATATAAAAACTTAGGTAATATTGACATCTTAAGAACATTCACTCTTCCAATCATAGAGATAGGGAGTTTTGTCCATCTGCTCACAAGCTGAGTGACCTTATCCACCATGGGATTGTAGTTGTTGGGAACAATCTTATCAACACATGGAGAAATCTTAATGCCCAGATAGGTGAAGCCTTTTGGAGAAATCAGAAAAGGGAAGTGTATTGGAGGGTTTTGTGCCTCATTTTCATTCATAAACATAATCGCTGATTTAGTATCATTAATCTTATAACCTGCAAAAGTATCAAATAGCCTAATCAGATCTAGAAGAGCGGGTAAAATATATTTCAAATTAGAACAAAATAAAAGAATATCATCTGCGTAAAGTGCTATACGATGTTCTACATTTCCGATCTTTATGCCCTCTAAATTAGGATCTTTACGAATAGCCATAGCCAGTGGTTCAATTGCCAGGGTAAATAGCAATGGAGATAAAGGGCAGCCTTGTCTTGTACCCCGTAACAGATGGAAAGGCTGGGAAGTCAGTCCATTGGTTAAGACCATGGCCTGTGGATCCGCATAGATTAGTTTAATTCAACTAAGAAATTTCCCCTGGATACCATATCTTTGCAAAACCTCAAATAGGTACTGCAATTCCACTCTATCAAAAGCCTTCTCGGCATCCAGAGACAAAATGGCGGTGTCATTACAACCCTATTTTTCAAAGAGTATATTAAGCACTCTTCGAATATTATGAAAACCTTGTCTTCCTTGAACAAAACCATTCTGGTCAGGGTGTACCATCTGTGGCAAGAGTGTTTCAAGCCGTCTATCCAACACTTTAAAAAGGATTTTAAGATCGTTGTTAAGAAGTGAGATCGGTCTATATGATGTACACAGGGCAGATGGTTTTCCTGGTTTTAATAAGAGTGAGATCTCTGCCATGTTACGAGATGGGGGGAGGGAACCGCTATTCAAAGATTCATTATACATATCTAATAGGGGAGTTATTAGTTTATCCTTAAATATTTTATATATTTCAATGGGAATTCCATCAGGTCCAGGACTTTTTCCTCCCTTCATGCTGGAAATGGCCAAGGATAGATCCTCAGCAATTAGTTCCAAGTCCAGAGATTTTACAGAGTCGTCGTCCAGAGTTGCAAAACTTAATGAATCTAAGAATTCCTTTTGTGTTTCAATAGTTGTAGATGAACAGTCTGTGTAGTATAGCGCTTCATGGAATTTTTTGAAAGTTCTGTTAATTTCCTGTGGGTCACTGGTTTCTAAACCCTCATCAGTTGTAATTGTATTTATTGTTCTCTCAATTTCCAACTGCTTAATACGCCAGACTAAAAGCTTACTGGCTTTTTCACCTTGTTCATAGTAAGATTGTTTCAATTTCATTAGGCTTTTGGTTGCCTTGTTTATTGACAGAACATTATATTTAGCTCTACTGTATGTTCATTCAATTCTTTAAATAAGTCTTGAGAGGGTTTTTTTAAATAATCTGTTTGAATGTTTTTTTATCTTTTGTTCTAATTGTTCCATTTCTTCCAACTTTTATGTTTAAAGCTAGTGTAGCTAATCATCTGACCTCTCAAGAAGGCTTTGAAGGCATCCCATCGTACAGCAGCAGATGGTTGACGAGTATTCATTTCAAAGTAATAATCAATTTGTGCCCCAATACATTGTAAAAAGTCTGGGTCCTTTAGCCAGAATGACTGGAGACGCCATCTAGCGGGCCTAAGAAAAGCTTTGGGTGTATTCAAATTAAATGAAACAGAGGCATGATCTGAAATTACTATGCCATCGTACCAGCTATCTGAAATTATAGGAGTCAAATTGGCAGAGACTAAAAAAAAAAAAATCAATTCTAGAAAATGTCTGACAAGTGCTTGAATAGCAAGAAAAAGTTAGCTTATCAGGATGGTCTTTTCTCCATATGTCAATCAAATTAAATTCTTTAATAAAGTGAAATAACTCCTTTCTGGTCTGAGTATGGGAGGCATCAAACCCTGTAGATCGGTCCTTTTTAGGTTGGAGAACACAATTGAAATCCCCACCTATAATATAACTACCAGGTAATTCCGCCAAGGTAAAGAACAAGTGTCTGAAAAATGAAGGGTTATCGTCATTGGGACCATATAGGTTTACTAGGTTTAGTTTTACTGATAGAATTTCACACTGAATAATAATATATCTGCCAAGTTTATCTTCAGCCACATTAATAAGTTGAAAAGGTACAGACTTATGAATCAGAGTTATTACCCCACGTGAGTGTGAACTAAATGAAGCAGAAAAGACATGGCCAGGCCATCTTCTCCTAACTCTAATTACATCATCAGGAGTCAAGTGGGTCTCTTGGAGAAAAACTATCTTAGTCTGAAGATGTTTAATCCTACTCATGACTTGTTTTAACTTGACAAGCTTATTTAAACCTCTTACATTCCAGGAGGTAAATTGCAGTTTAGAAGACATGTTGAAACATTATATATGTGAGAGTAGTGGACTTATTGCTAAAGTGACTAATGAGCCAAAGGGAGATGTAATAAGAAAAACAAAAACAAACAACAACAACAAAACCCCTGTGCCTATAAACCTGACGAACATGAACATGAACCTGCGTATTTCCCCAAATGAAATACACATACCCCTCCCACAATGTAGATTCCCAATGACTCCAAAGTGGAGCCAGGCTATGGAGGTTAGCTGGTCCACCCATACCCAAAATACAGTGAGGAACAGCACACCTGTTGAGCTCCACAGACCCCCACCAAAAGTAAAACCAAACTTTTAAACTATATTCAGTCGGATAGTTGCAGATATTTACTTTGCCATGTTTTCACCGTTCATAATTTGTTGTTACCTTAATTGGCCATAGTTAGCAAAAAGGATCATTCAATGTTCGGTTCAGCCACTTCGCTTGTGTCAGCTTGCTCTGTGTCAACTTGCTCAGTGTCCGCCATCAGCCCTCGGATGAACTTTTCTGCTTCCGATGCAGTGTCAAATGTGTGTTGTCTTCCCTTTATGGTGATTAGCAGTGTGGCAGGGTGAATCACGCCATAGCGCAGTGTCGGGTATGAGAGGGCAGCCAGCTGTTTCTTCACAGGATCAAAGACTTGCCTCCGTTTGCGCAGGCTAGAAGAGATGTCAGGAAAAAACATAATCCTCTGTTCATCGTACTTTATCTGGCCCGCATTTCTTGCAGCTGCCATGACCCATTCCTTATCAGCATAGTTTAAAAACTTCATTACAATCACTCTCGGACGCACAGGGAATCGATCATTGCCAGACTGCTTCTGCACACTTCCTATTCGATGAGCCCTTTCAATGAGTATGGTATTGGGAAACTCACCAAGCACTTCGGGGATCATGTTTTCAAGAAAAGCACACATATTAGTCCCTTCTTTCCCTTCAGGGAGGCCAACCAGTCTAAGATTCGAACGACAAGCCCGGTTTTCTAAGTCATCCACTTTTCGCGTCATCTCTTCCAATGCTGTTTGCATTGTTTGAGACTGTGCTTGTAGAGATGTGATTTCATCTTCATTGGTGCTAATTCTCTCCTCGGCCTCTGTCATGCGCCCTGTTATTTCTTTCAGCTCACCTTGTATTCCTTGAATAGCGCCAAGCAGAGCATCAAATCTCAATACGAAATCTTCCTTCATCGTTTCGATGGCAGTGATGATTTGACTGGAGTTAGCTAAATTGCCACTGGCCTCAGAGCCTGATGCTAGCCGCGCTGGGCTAGAAGGGGTGTCCAGCTTTGTGGTCGTCTTCGGAAGTTTAGGAGGTTTATTTGACGGCATATTAGTTGACAAATCAGCTTAAACACAGGAGTGGCTGAGTATTAGAGCTGAAAGCAATACTTTGTTATTGTCCGACTGTTAATAATTTACTTTCGGTCGGGAGAGCTCTGTCACGCGTCCACCTAGCACAACGCCATAACCCCTCCCCTCCGCACCTCTGTTTTCACATATTTCTCTATTTTACAAACAGCAACTTGATGTTCAAAAAGCAAGTGACACACACAGTGTGGGCCATTTTTGATTACAACTTTAAAATCTTTTAAAACCTGATTGAAACGATTTTTTTTTTCACAATAGCACACTTTTGTTTTACAGCTTCACGTAACAAACACCTAAATCTTGGATTTGAATGGTACTTATCACTAACACGTTTGCATTTTTGTTTCCTGTATTTTTCATTGGCATAATATTTATTATACTTAAGAAGAGCTTGTCTAAATTGTGTGTTTGTATAATATTTCGAGTGACTAAATGCAAGAACCCCTTCCCTAAAATGTTTTGTTAATAGCATATTTTTCTGCACTCAGTTTATGAACAAATTGCCTAAATGTTTCATTGGTAGCATATTTCACTGTGCTTCATTTATGAACACCACCTCTAAATGTTTCATTGGTAGCATATTTCTCAGTGCTTCACTTACGAACACCTTCCCTAAATGCTTTTGTGGTAGCATATTTCTCTATGATATGTCTATGAACTAAGGTTTTAAACTCCTTATTTGTAGCATATGTGCTAATGCTGCATGCACGAAGTACAAGCCTGTACATTTTATTTGTGGCATACTTTTGTTTACTACATGAATTTATAGCAAGTTTATAATTTTCATCTTTTGTATACTTTGCTTTATATGTATACTTTGCTTTATGCTTTCTTTTACAATATTGGTCGCTTTTTCTATAATGATTTCTTTTGGCGTCCTTGTACTTTTCCTGCATATACCGTATCCAGATACTTTAATACCACTGCACAACCTTTCAGCTGAATGAAATACATTTACTCTGAGTTTAGCTGTATTTTTCTTATTAGCAGTAGATTATTTTGTAACTTCCTTACATTCAGAAAATGTTACATTTTCTTCTCCTTTATCCTTTCTACACCTTCTCTTTGTCAAAATTCCCTTTATCAATATGTTTTCATTTCAATGAACAAGTCTTTCTTTGGCCATCCCCCCCCCCATTTTCTGACATTAACAAGACCTTAGCATCAGAAATATTGCTACAGTGGTGCTTGAAAGTTTGTGAACCCTTTAGAATTTTCTACATTTCTGCATAAATATGACCTAAAACATCATCAGATTTTCACACAAGTCCTAAAAGTAGATCAAGAGAACCCACTTAAACAAATGAGACAAAAATATCATACTTGGTCATTTATTTATTGAGGAAAATTATCCAATATTACATATCTGTGAGTGGCAAAAGTATGTGAACCTTTGCTTTCAGTATCTGGTGTGATCCCCTTGTGCAGCAATAACTGCAACTAAATGTTTCCGGTAACTGTTGATCAGTCCTGCACACCGGCTTGGAGGAATTTTAGCCCATTCCTCCGTACAGAACAACTTCAACTCTGGGATGTTGGTGGGTTTCCTCACATGAACTGCTTGTTTCAGGTCCTTCCACAACATTTCAATTGGATTAAGGTCAGGACTTTGACTTGGCCATTCCAAAACATTAACTTTATTCTTCTTTAACCATTCTTTGGTAGAGTGACTTGTGTGCTTAGAGTCGTTGTGTGCTTAGGGTAGTCAGCTGGGATAGGCTCCAGCTTGCCTGCGACCCTGTAGAACAGGATAAAGCGGCTAGAGATAATGAGATGAGATGATTTGAGATGAGTCTAGAATATAGTAAATGTTCACTTTCTTAAATAACTGATAGAAAATATTGAACTGTTTCATGAAATTCTAATTATTTAAGATGCATTAGTACAATGCATCTATGGTCATGAGCTTTGGGTAATGACAGAAAGAACAAGATCGCGGATACAAGCGGCTGAAATGAGTTTCCTTCGCAGGGTGGCTGGGCGCTCCCTTAGAGATAGGGTGAGAAGCACAGTCACTCGGGAGGAGCTCGGAGTAGAGCCGCTGCTCCTCCACATCGAGAGGAACCAGCTGAGGTGGCTCGGGCATCTTTTTCGGATGCCTCCTGGACGCCTCCCTGGGGAGGTGTTCCAGGCATGTCCCCCCGGGAGGAGGCCCCGGGGAAGACCCAGGACACGCTGGAGGGACTATGTCTCTCGGCTGGCCTGGGAACGCCTCGGTGTTCTTCCCGAGGAGCTGGCCGAGGTGTCTGGGGAAAGGGAAGTTTGGGCTTCCATGCTTAGACTGCTGCCTCCGCGACCCGGTCCTGGATAAGCGGAAGAAGACGAGACGAGACGAGACATTAGTACAATATACACTGGGATTAAATATTTCTCTTTTACCCACTGTGCAACATATGGTACATACAGAACATGCAGTGCTGACAGGACATAAAGTTCAGAGGGTAATATGAAACAGGAGTGAGTACACAGGGGGCCAGTAAGAGCATGAATGCTAAAAAAAATAGCCCCCCAAAAACCCCATATAACATTACAGTAAAATACACTGACATTACACTAACCACTACTAAAGTCCACATGAAATTTAATGTTGCAGTGCAGTGGTTGTGAACATGGTACCATCAAAGCGTTATTATGTTGTAAACAGTAAGTTGTAGACTGTGGGCTTGCTTGAACCAAACGACTGTGTAGGATATTAAAGGAACAGTCCACCGTACTTCCATAATGAAATATGCTCTTATCTGAATTGAGATGAGCTGCTCCGTACCTATCCGAGCTTTGCGCGACCTCCCAGTCAGTCAGACGCAGTCAGACACGCTGTCACTCCTGTTAGCAATGTAGCTAGGCTCAGTATGGCCAATGGTATTTTTTGGGGCTGTAGTTAGATGCGACCAAACTCTTCCGCGTTTTTCCTGTTTACATAGGTTTATATGACCAGTGATATGAAACAAGTTCAGTTACACAAATTGAAACGTAGCGATTTTCTATGCTATGGAAAGTCCGCACTATAATGACAGGCGTACTAACACCTTCTGCGTGCTTCGGCAGTGCATTGATACGGAGCTCAGATATCAATGCGCTGCCGAAGCGTGCAGAAGGTGTTAGTACGCCTGTCATTATAGTGCGGACTTTCCACAGCATAGAAAATCGCTACGTTTCAATTTGTGTAACTGAACTTGTTTCATATCACTGGTCATATAAACCTATGTAAACAGGAAAAACGCGGAAGAGTTTGGTCGCATCTAACTACAGCCCCAAAAAATACCATTGGCCATACTGAGCCTAGCTACATTGCTAACAGGAGTGACAGCGCGTCTGACTGCGTCTGACTGACTGGGAGGTCGCGCAAAGCTCGGAGAGGTACGGAGCAGCTCGTCTCAATTCAGATAAGATCATATTTCATTATGGAAGTACGGTGGACTGTTCCTTTAAGGGCGATTTATGCTTCTGAGTTAACAAGTATGGTGGCACACAGAGATGCAGAGAACTGAATTTATCAGTTAGGAACTACAAATAAACTTGAAACTGAATCAAATGTTATTAAATTGAATTTATTCAGTTCCAAATTAATAAATTCAGTTTCAAATTATGGTATTCAGATTCAGATTTTCAATGCAATTATTCAAGTTAGACAATACAAATTCAGCTGCTAATGGTACATATTTCTGCTCATAAAGGGGCGTTAGTCACTTTTCAGATATGGTCATGCAAACATGACAGCGCAGGTGCGTGTGTGTGTGTGCGCTAAAAACGGCGCACGCACCATGACACCGTGAGAGGGGGAGGAAAAGTTTCAGCGCTTGGGCTACTTATTCATCAAGAAGTGACACAGCATTATTAACAAATTGCATTTCGTTGCCAGAACTAGGTCGTTGTTGCCTGGAAAAGAGAAAAAAAATACAATTTGAGGGCATTTCTCTCGATGTGAGTCACAAGTTTGTGTCTTGAACGATCACATTCCAAAAACCGCGACACTATGGACAGCCTGGAAAAGCAGCTAATCTGCCCGATCTGCCTCGAGATGTTCACGAAGCCGGTGGTGATCTTACCCTGTCAACACAACCTGTGTCGGAAATGTGCCAATGATGTATTTCAGGTAGTGAGACAAACCCTTGTTTCATGATGTTTTGTGGTTGACGAGCAATGTTTAATGTCGTCATGCTTAAACTAACACGTTTGTTTAGCCATTCCTATGACACAGTATTGCACTGTACTGTTGTGGAAACATTTTATTTCTGTAAGGCCGCGTTCACAAGGGCTTTTGGGGGAAAACATTGCCATTCTTTTTCATGAAAAGAATGCACTGACTGCCCGGCAATAAGAAAAACCTGCTAAAGATAAAAATGATAAATGAATAAAATGAAAATGGAAACCCCTTTTTGTAATTTCCGTCCTCATATCACTCGGAAAAGATTATGCCAAAATAAAACTAAAATGAAATCATGTAAATATATAGTTACATTTTCTGCACAAGCACAAGTAATTTGTGCAATAAGTAAATCAGTGTGTGTGTGTGTATATATATATATATGGAAAAAAGCTAAGGAGGTGAATAATTGGACTGGACTTGAAACACCTTGGATTCTGTGCCTGTCCACTCTTCCTCCAGTCTCAAGGACCTTGGTTTCCAAATGAAATTCAAAATTTACTTTCATCTGAAAAAAGGACTTTGGACCACTGAGCTAGTCATCTAGTTTTTTTTTTGTCTCCTTAGCCCAGGTAAGACACTTCTGATGTTGTCTCTGTTTCAGGAGTGGCTTGATATTAGGAATGTGACAGCTGTAGCCCCTTTCCTGATTATGTCTGTGCGTGGGGGCTCTTGATTCACTGACACCAGCCTCAGTCCACTCCTTGTGAAGTTCTCCCAAGTTCTTGAATCAACTTTTCATCCCTGATGCTTGTACACCTTTTCCAGCCAGCCTTTTCAGCAGCGACCTTCTGTGGCTTACCCACATTGCGGAGGGGATTGATGATTGTCTTCTGGACAACTGTCAAGTCAGCAGTCTTACCCTTGATTGTGGTCACGTGTACTGAACATTTACACTGTTTTACTCAATCTCAAAAGAGGTATTCTAATATTTTGAGATACTGGATTTCTGATTTTCATGAGCTATGCCATAATCAGCCATCCATTATCCATAACCACTTATCCTGTGGAGGGTCGAGGGCAAGCTGGAGCCTATCCCAGCTGACTATGGGTGAGAGGTGGGGTACACCCTGGACAAGTTGCCAAATCATCACAGGGCTGACACATAAAGACAAGCAACAATTCACACTCACACCTATGGTGAATTCAGAGCCAACAGTTAACCTAACCTCCATGTCTTTGTACTGTGGGGGGAAGCCAGAAGCACCTGGAGGAAACCCACACAGACACAGGGAGAACATGCAAACTCCACCTAGAAAGGCCCTTGTTGCCATTGGGCTCAAACCCAGAACTTGCTTGCTGTGAGGCGACAGTGCTAACCACTACACCATCGTGCCGCCTATGCCATAATCATCAAAATGAAAAAAAAAAAGGCTTGAAATATTTAATTTTGCCTGTAATGAATATAGAAAATATGAAAGTTTATCTTTTTGAATTAAATTAACTTTTTCACAATATTCTAATTTTTTTAAGATGCACTAGTATACACAACCCCAAATCAGAAAAAGTTGAGATGCTATGTTGAAATTGAAATTAAAACTGAGTACAATGATTTGTAAATCATCTTTGACCTGTACTGAACTCAAAACCAGAGAACAGCACTTTATTTGATGTTTTACCTCATGATTTTTATTGTTTTTTAAAATAAACACTACCGTATTTTCCGGACTATACGTCGCTCCGGAGTTTAAGTCGCATCAGCCAAAAAATGCATTATGAAGACGAAAAAAACATATATACGTCGCACCGGACTACAAATCGCACTTTTTTGAAGGGTTATTCTATCCATAGAATCTGTGATTCTATCTGATAAGCGGCGCGTGGTTACTGCGCGACTGCATTGTTTATTTAATAAACGAACAGCTGAGCAGTGATAATGTTCCCTTTGCCCTGTAAGTAGCCTAGTCTGATTATTTTAAATATCTACTACTATCTTTAATACTATCACTATCGTTATTACTAATAGCCTATATTATTATTATAACTAATATTAGTAGCCTATTACCAGTGCTTAATTTGTGAAGTGGGAGGTCCTGGAACGCAGGAGGTGGGTGGGTCCGGCGACTCAAAAAAAAAAAAAAGGCGGGGGGTGGTTTACTATAACTTTACGCACACACGCCTATTGTGTGTAAAAAAAAAATAATATCAGACATTATGATCTTAGAAAATGCTTTAGTGACGAACAGTTACAGACAGTAATATGTTGTGATATTATGTTATAAAATATTATTTTTTATTAGGCTATATATTAAATTATATATTAAATTTATCTTCTAAAATAACAGACTGTACTCACAACCGGTTTATTTCACCATTGGAGATCAGATCACACAAGACATAAGTTAAATGACTCATTTTAAGGATTTAAAAGCAGTGCCAGCGGGACTTTGTGGCTCAGGTGCCATACCATAAATTCTGGGACCCGGGTTCGATTCCGACCTGCGGTGTTAGGGTTTTGCTGGGATTTGAACCTGGTTCGCTGTTGTGATAATCCAGCAAACCCCCACTAGGCCACCAGGGGGATGACACAAATGCAGAGGCGTGAGGTGGAAGTAGAAAAAGTATCAAAAAGTTTATTGACAATATATACAGTCCAAAAGAAATAATCCAAAATGCTCAGAAGATGAAGGGAAAAATAAGAAATATCCAAAGTACAAAAGTCAAAACAAAAGCCAAAAAACCAGAAAAGAAAAGGCAAAAATACCAACGCTCAGAAGATCCAAAAAACAGTAAATACTAGGTCCAAAAAGAAAAGCTAAGTGCAAAACCAAAAAGACAAAGGCAAGGAACACGGTACAGAGGAAACTGGAGCTAAACATAACAGCACAAAGACTCCGTGACAAGAGGACTGAACTCAGGGGTATAAATACACAAACTAATTAAGGACAGGGCTGGGCAGGAAACAGGCAATAAGACAAAAACAAAACACAGAACACAGTGGTGACCTCTAGAGGCCAAAACAAACATGACCAGAAAAGGAAATAACAGCGGCCTCTAGAGGCCAAAACAGTCCCAGTCCTAACAGGACCCCCCCCCCCCCCCCCAGGAGCGTCTCCTGACGTTCCCAGGACAATCAGGATGGGCCGAATGGAAGTCCCGACAAAGTTCTTTGTCTAGTATGTCCCGAGCTGGGACCCAGCAGCGCTCCTCAGGGCCATAGCCCTCCCAGTCCACAAGATATTGGAGACCCCCACGAACCTGGCGGGAGTCCAGCAGGCGGTGCACAGTGAAAACAGTCTAACCCTGGAAGATGCGGGGGGGTGGGGGGTTCCTAGGGGCAGGGGCATACGTGGACGTCAGTACGGGCCACAACAGGGAAACATGGAATGTGGGGTTAATCCTTAGCATACGTGGTAACTGGAGCTGGTAGGAGACAGGGTTAACTCTGCGTACAACCTTGAAGGGGCCAATGTAGTGAGGAGCAAGCTTGCGGTTCTCCACCCGCAGCGGAAGGTCCTTGGTGGACAGCCAAACCCGCTGCCCAGGGCGGAAAGTGTGGGCAGGTCTCCTATGGCGGTTGGCCTGAGTCTGGTTGGTACTGGAGGTCTGGATGAGTGTCCTCCTGACCTTGCTCCAGGTCTTGCGACACCATCTCACGTATTGGTTGACCGAGGGCACCCCAGCATCCTCCTCCTGGTCCGGGAACAGAGGTGGCTGGAACCCGAATTGGCACTGGAACGGCGACAGCTTGGTGGCCGATGACTGCAGGGTGTTGTGGGCGTACTCAGCCCATGGCAGCCAGGTGCTCCACGATGTCGGGTTATCCATAGCCAGGCCTCGCAGGGTGGTTTCCAGGTCTTGGTTGAGCCTCTCCGTCTGGCCATTGGACTGGGGGTGGAACCCAGAGGAGAGGCTGGCAGTGGCCCCGATGAGCTTGTAGAAGCCGTGCCACACTCGGGAGGAGAACTGGGGCCCCCGGTCAGAGACGATGTCCTGTGGAAGACCAAAGACTCGGAAGACGTGATTAAATAGCAATTTAGCAGTGTCAAGGGCAGAAGGGAGTTTGCACAGTGGTATAAAGCGGCAGGCCTTGGAGAATCTGTCCACAATGACCAAAATGACAGTGTTACCTTGAGACTCAGGGAGACCCGTGATGAAGTCGACCGCCACGTGGGACCAGGGACGCCGGGGAATAGGCAGAGGATGCAGGAGACCCTGGGGACGCTGTCACGGGTTCTTGGTTCTGGTGCAGACTTCACAGGACAGGACGAATGACCTTACTTCCTTCTCCATGTTAGGCCACCAGAAGCGTCTTTTCAGGAAGTCCAGGGTCCTCAGAGCTTCCGGGTGGGTGGTGAGAGGGGAAGAGTGACCCCACTGGAGAACCTTGGCCCAGGCTTGACAAGGGACGTACAAGAGGCCCGGTGGCCCCGTCCCACGATCAGGGTCCCGGCGTTGAGCTTGTTGAACGGTCTCCTCAATACCCCAGCGGACAGGAGCCACAATCCGGGATATAGGGATGATAGGCCCAACTTCACTCTCCCTGTTGTTGGGTGAGAACAGCCTGGAGAGCGCGTCCGGTTTGGTGTTCTTAGAGGTGGTATGATAGGGTGAAATTGAAACGTCTGAAAAACAAAGCCCACCTAGCCTGTTGTGGGTTCAGCCTCTTGGCTTGCTGGAGGTACTCCAGGTTCTTATGGTCCGTCCACACCAGGAATGGATGTTGCGTTCTCTCCAGCCAGTGCCTCCACTCCTCAAGGGCCCGTTTAACCGCTAGCAGTTCCCGATCCCCCACATCATAGCGGGACTCCGCAGGGCTCAGGCGGTGGGAGAAGCAAGTGCAGGGGTGCAGCTTCCCTTCCGAGCATTGAGAGAGCACCGCGCCGACACCACTGTCCAAGGCGTCCACCTCCACGATGAATGGTTGGGAGGTGTCCGGGAGAACCAGAATAGGTTCCGTGCAAAAGCGGTGTTTGAGGTCATTAAACGCCTTTTCCGCCTGAGGGGACCAGACATAGGAACCACCAGTCCTTTTGGTGAGGTCCGACATAGGTGCTGCTATGGAGCTGAAGTTCCTGATGAACTTGAGGTAGAAGTTAGCGAATCCTAAGAACCGCTGAACCTCCTTAATGGACTTGGGAGTAGGCTAGTCCCGGACGGCCAGGGTCTTGGCTGGGTCCATTTGGAGTTGCCCCGTTCGTACGATAAATCCCAGGAAGGAGACCTCGGGGACATGAAACTCGCATTTCTGGGCTTTAGCAAACAGATTATTCTGTAAAAGTCTCTGGAGGACTTGGCGGACATGGTGTCAGTGCTCCTGTAAGGTCTTGGAGAATATCAGGATGTCGTCGAGGTAGACGAAAATGTATTGATTAATCATATCCCTCAAGACATCGTTGATAAGGGCCTGAAAAACAGCTGGTGCATTGGTGAGTCCGAAGGGCATGACCTGTTACTTGTAGTGCCCTGACGGGGTGTTAAAGGCGGTCTTCCACTCCTCTCCCTGTCGGATACGGGCGAGATGGTATGCGTTCCGTAAATCCAATTTAGTGAAGATGGTGGCGCCTTGGAGCAGGTTGAATGCTGTGGACATCAGCGGAAGGGGATAGCGGTTGTGCACGGTGATCTTGTTCAGGCCACTATAATCAATACATGGCCGGAGCCCCCCATCCTTCTTGCTGACAAAGAAGAAGCCGGCACCAGCGGGTGAGGTGGAGGGTCGAATGAACCCAGAGGCCAAGGCCTCCTTGATGTATTCCTCCATGGCCTTGCATTCTGGCTGAGAGAGGGAAAACAGTCTGCCACGAGGAGGGGTAGTCCCAGGGAGCAAGTCGATGGCACAGTCTTAGGCACAGTGCGGAGGGAGAACGGTGGCCCTGCTCTTACTGAAAACTTCCTTGAGATCCCAGTACTCTGTGGGAACTTGAGATAACTCGGTGAGATCGGGAGGCTCAGCAGGAGGGAGAACGGTGGCCCTGCTCTTACTGAAAACTTCCTTGAGATCCCAGTACTCTGTGGGAACTTGAGATAACTCGGTGAGATCGGGAGGCTCGGCAGGAGACACAGGAGAGCTAGAGAGCAGACAAGAGGCATAGCAAGCAGGACCCCACTCCACAACCTGGCTAGTGACCTAGTCTATACGAGGGTTGTGGTGGGTAAGCCAAGGAAGACCTAGAATAACTGGGAACTCAGGTGAAGGAATCAGGTGCAGGGATATTTCTTCCTTGTGACCTTGAGACTGGAGGAAGACTGGAGAAGTTACTTGGGTGACTCTTCCATCACCTAACGCTTGGCCATCGAGGGCAGACACAGACAGTGGGACTTCAAGAGGCGCAGTCGGAACATTGATGCTTTGGGCGAAGTGGATATCCATAAAGTTTCCAGCCACCCCTGAGTCTAACAAGGCTTGACAAGAGTGGACGGACTCACCCCAGGAGATGGAGACTGGGATGTAGATTCCTTGGCCAGGGAGTCCGGGAGAGAGGGTAGGCCCCATCACAACCCTCCCTCGGCTGGACAGGGTGGTCCTTTTCCCAAGAGCTCGGAACATGATGCTCGGAAGTGACCAGGCTTGCCACAGTAGATGCAGCACTTGTCCCTCCTTCTGCGCTCCCTCTCGGCTATGGAGAGACGAGTACGGCCAACTTGCATGGGCTCTGGACAGTCACTGGAGGAGGTAGACGGGCTCCAGGTAGAGGCAGGGAGGCTGGGGAGGCTCAGGACTTGGCGGCGTTCTCTCATCCTGTTGTCAAGGCGAGTAGAATGTGAGATCAGAGTTTCGAGGTCACTTGGGCATCCGATAGAAGCCAGACCGTCTTTGATGGGGTCAGACAGACCATGGTGGAAGGCTGACACCAGGGCAGTCTCGTTCCATCCACTTACTGCTGCGAGGGTCTGGAACGAGATGGTGTAGTCTGCAACGCTTCCCTCCTGTCGGACAGACATGAGGTTCCTGGTTGCATCTTTACTGATGTCTGCCTGATCGAAGACCCAAAGCATCTCCTCCGTAAATAGCTTGAAGTCAGAACACTCAGGTCCCTGTCTTTGCCAGATGGCCGTTGCCCAAGCTCGTGCCTTACCAGCTAACAAGGTTATCACAAAGGCAATCTTGCGGCGATCCGTAGTGTAGGTGGTAGGCTGGAGCTCAAAGGTGAGTGGGCACTGGGTAAGGAACTCCCGGCACTCACCGTGCTTGCCGTCATACCTCTGTGGTGCAGGAAGGCTGGGTTCGCGAGGTGAAGGAGACAGCGTGGCGGGAGGCACTGGAGCGGGAGCAGGAGCCGGATCAGGAGATGCAGGCAGAGGTGTCAGCTGTGCCAGGGTTTTCCCAATTTGCTGAAGCAGTACCTCATGGCGAGCAAGGGTTCGTCTATGAGCGTCCATGGTCGCTCCGAAGCGTGTCAAAGCTGCCATAATTCCCTGAAGGTTGGCCGGGTAGCAGCCTTTGCTGAGTCGGTCATGACGGAGTCTTTCTGTTAGGGTTTTGCTGGGATTTGAACCTGGTTCGCTCGTGTGATAATCCAGCAAACCCCCACTAGGCCGATGACTCAAATGCAGAGGCGTGAGGCGGAAGTAGAAAAAGTATCAAAAGATTTATTTACAATATATACATTTGATCAATATGATCCATTTAAATAGCTGCCGGAACACCGAATGAAATGAAAATAGCTGCCAGATCCGATGACAGAGGTTCCGGATCTTGTTCCGTCATGTTCCGGCTCAAATTAAGCCCTGCCTATTACTGATGCATTAATCAGTTTGCTTTTAGAATATTTTTACCGGTAGGGCTTATTATCGCCCCATGGCTCTTTCATCTTTGTTATTAAAGCTGTAGTCATCATCGAGGAGTGTCATTCTTCATTTTTGTCAAATTTTATTTAATCAAATTAGAGGCCAAGTAGGCTATAGGTATATCATCTCCAAAGACAGGTACGGTAGTAAAAACAACCGTCTAGTGAAAAAAACAACAACAACAACCGCTCAGAGAAAAAAACAGGCAGAAAGCTACATAGCGCCCTCTCGCGGTGAAAAAAAAACATATATACGTTGCACCGGAGTATAAGTCGCATGGCCAGCCGAACCATGAAAAAAAGTGCGACTTATAGTCCGAAAAATACAGTAATTTCAATTTTGATTCTTGCAACACATTTCAAAAAAGTTGGAACAGTATAGTGTTTACCACTTTATAATGTTGCCAGTCCTTTCAACAACGCTTAAAATATGTTTAGGGACCAAAGACACCAAGTGATGAAGCATTTCAGGTGTTATTTTATCCCATTCTTCCTGCAAATATGTCTTAAGGTGTGGAGCAATACAGGTTCATTGTTGTCATTTTTCCTTTTAAAATTTACTACACATTCTCTACTGAGGACAGAGGAGACAGGCACCCTCTTCTTCTCCAGATGTCTTTGTAATGTGTGCAGAATGTGGTGTTGCATTGTCTTGTTGAAATATTCCTGGAAAAGAGGTCATCTTGAAGGCAGCATATGTTGCTCCAAAATCTCAGTGTACTTTTCTACATTAATGCTGCCATCACAAAAGTGTAAGTTACCTTTGCCAAGGGCACCAACACAACCTCATACCATGACAGACCCTGGTCTTTGGACTTTTTGATAGTAAAAACCTGGATGGTCTTTTTCATCTTTGGTCCGGAGCAGACAATTTCTTCCAAAAAAGACAATATTAATGTGTGTGCGCGTGCGTGTGTGTGTGTGTGTGTGTGTGTAAATTGGCTTTTAGTAGCTGTTCATGGAAACTCTCAATTTGCAGTCCAAAGAGGTGTCAATGCAAGAGAAGGAGACCATCAGTGGGTTGAAAAAACAAAATCAGACCTAGCAGAGAGAGCAGAAATGGTAGGAGTGGCCAAATCACCAGATTGGTACATTCTTAAAAAGGAGTACATTGGTGAGGTCAGTAACACCAGAAGGCCTGGAAGACCACAGAATCCAACCAAAGTGGATGAATGCAGAATTCTTTCTTTGGTGTAGAAAAGCCCCTTTCCAACAGCTAGCCAATTCAAGAACACTCCTGAGGAGGTAGATGTATCATTTTCTACAATCAAGAAATGCGTTCATGAATCTAAATACACTAGGTCAGGGGTGTCCAAACTGATCCATAAAGGGCCGTGTGGCTGCAGGTTTTCATTCCAGCCATGCAGCAGCACACCTGACTTGGCTCATTCAATCAACTGAACTGTCTTCACACAGTCAAATACTTGCAGCCACACCCACCCTTGATTAAAGGGTGGGTGTGTCAGTTGATTGAATAAGCCAAATCAGGTGTGCTGCTGCATGGCTGGAATGAAAACCTGGAGCCACACGGCCCTTTATGGATCAGTTTGGACACCCCTGCACTAGGTTAACCTCAAGATGAAAACCACTGGTAACATTCAAGATTAATCAATTAATTAATTAACATTGTATTGTTTAAACACTGAATTAAATGAGTGGAAACACTGACTTCCTGCTTCTGGCTGTCTGTGGGTGACAGGCGTAGAAAGAAGGATTTATAAGTAGGCTAATTTTACAAATATCTGACTAAGGTTATTTCTATAGTCTTATTCTTTCATTCATGAATTCATTAAGGAGTAGACTGCTAAGTAGGCTGAGGCTACGTCCTTACTAATACATTTTAGTTTCAAAGTGAAAATGATCACTATACAGATGAGACGGACTGATGCTGTTTCTTTTCTTCTGGCAAAGGGTCACATGATAGGAGCGTGATGAATCAGGGAAGGATACGTCATGACAGATAAGACTCAATCAGGAATTGAATGTGGGTGTCTGCGTCATCATTTAGTCTGCTGATTAGTCTGTGGGTGGTAACCAGAGGAAAGGCTGGGAGTGGCCCTGATAAGTTTACAAAACTCCTTCCAGAAGTTTGCCAAGAACTGAAGAGCTCTGTCAAATACAATGTCTGCAGGCAAACTGTGAACCCTGAACACATGGCAGATTAAGAGTTCCACTATGTCCTTAGTAGAAAGCAGCTTATTGAGGGGGACAGAGTGAGCTGTTTTGAAGAAACAATCGATGATTGTCAGGATGCAAGTGTTACTGGTCTCCCCAGTTGGTGACAAAATCCACCACACTGTGGGCTCATGGATGGCAAGGCACAGGTAAGGGTCTTAGCAGTCTGGCCCCAGGTTGGTTACTTGTCTTGTTTCTAGAACAGATGTCACAGGCTGCCACAAAGGTCCTGACATCCTGCTGCATAGTAGACCACCAAAAATGTTGCCTGAGGACAGTGAGAGTCCGAACCACCCCAGGGTGGCAGGCTAAAAGGGAGCTATATTGCCACTGAAGCACCTGGGAGCACATGCAAAGAGGCACATAAAGGCAGTTGGGTGAGCCATTACCTGGTCCCAGATCACCGAACAGGGTGTTCTGGATGGCAGTTTCTGTGTTGAGTCAGGCAGTGGCCACTAGACAGTGAACAGGGGGAATGGGTTCAGTGGTGTCTTGCTGAGAGTTTGGAGAAAACTGCCTGGAGAGAGCATCCTTAGAGCCTGGTCTAAAAGAGAGCACAAAGTTAAAATGTGAGAACAATGACCATCTGGCTTGGCGTGAGTTAAGCCATTTGGCAGACTTAATGTACTTAAGATTCTTATGATCTGTCCATATGGTGAATGGCATCTCAGTACCCTCCAAACATCTCCAGTCCTCTAGGATCAGCTTGATCGCAAGCAATTCTCCATCTCCTATGCCATAGTTGTGTTTAGCAGGCATCAGGCAATGAGAAAAGAATGCGCAGGCATGTATCTTATTGTCCTTGACTGATCTCTGAGACAGAATGGCTCCAATGCCTGTGTCAGAGGCAAATTGAGAAGCTGCTTCAAGGATGATGAGAACATGTCCCGTGGTGAACTTGCTCTTTAGTGAGGTAAACGTATTCTCACCATGGTTAGTCCAAGAAAAAGGGCACTTGGAGGATGTGAACTTGGTAAGGGGAGTGGCAATGGAGCAGTAGTTCCTGATAAACCTCCGATAAAAATTAGCAAACCCCGAGATACGCTGCAACTTCTCATGGGAGGAGGGAATGGGCCACTCAGAGACTGCTTTGACTTTGTTGGGGCCCATTTGGACTGCCTCTGGGGATATCACAAAGCCCAGAAAGGAAACTGTGTGCTTGTGAAACTCTCACTTCTCTGCCTTAGCAAACAGTTGATTCTCCAGGAACCGTTGCAGGACTTGCCTCAAATAGAATCAATGAGTTTCAAGTGAGGGGGAAAAAATAAGAATATCATCAAGGTAAACTGGTTAATGAAATCTCATAGGATATCATTGATCAGAGCTTGGAAGACAGGTGGGGTATTAGTGTGCACAAACAAAAAATAAATATTCACAGTGACCAATAGGGGGTATTAATGCAGTCTTCCACTCTTCCCCTTCCCTGAGTCGCACTAGATGATAGGCATTACAGAGGTCTCATCTCATCTCATTATCTGTAGCCGCTTTATCCTGTTCTACAGGGTCGCAGGCGAGCTGGAGCCTATCCCAGCTGACTATGGGCGAAAGGCGGGGTACACCCTGGACAAGTCGCCAGGTCATCACAGGGCTGACACATAGACACAGACAACCATTCACACCTACAGTCAATTTAGAGTCACCAGTTAACCTAACCTGCATGTCTTTGGACTGTGGGGGAAACCGGAGCACCCGGAGGAAACCCACGCGGACACGGGGAGAACATGCAAACTCCGCACAGAAAGGCCCTCGCCGGCCACGGGGCTCGAACCCGGACCTTCTTGCTGTGAGGCGACAGCGGTAACCACTACACCACCATGCTGCTCCATTGCAGAGGTCCAATTTGGAAAATAACTGAGCCCCCCTGTATTAATCTAAAGGCAATGGACATGAGTGGTAAAGGGTACCACTTACACTGATGGGGGCTTTTCTGTGTGGAGTTTGCATGTTCTCCCCATGTGTGCATGTCCTCTGGGTGCTCTGGTTTCCCCCACAGTCCAAAGACATGTAGTTAGGTTACCTGGCTACTCTATATTGCCCATAGGTGTGAATGTGTGTGAGTGTGCAGAAAGGAACTGGCCACCCTACTGCTGCAATTCTGGCCAAGTCAACCAAAAATGGTTTGCCTCAAGCCCGGATCAGGTTCACCAGTGATGATGATGACGAGTCAATGCAGGAATGATTCTGAGATGCATTTGTCCATGGACTCTGTAAACATCCCTGGGAGTGGGTGGAACACTGAAGCACAGTCAGGTGGTTAAATGTTGGTAAATTTGGTCTTTTTTTATTCTCTTCACCAGCTTTTCAGCTTACTTGAATGGGTGATACTTTACACACATTCACGCATGCATGCACAGCACATGAGTGCTCCACTCAGGAGATGAATGCCACCTATTCGCTGTCTCCCTCCTTATCAGCCCTCAGCCATTACTGTAAAACACACACACACACAGCATCAGTTAACCACAGGTGTGGTCAATTTGCCACTCACCTTCCCTGGCCTCACCCTCCATTCACAAAGTGACACTTTGCCATGCCCCCGCTGCCACATACCCCACCGCTCTACTCAGACTGGAGAGCCATCCATCCTGCAGCTGACTCCCCCTGATGGGAAAGAAAGTTGGTGACCACCATCTGTGCCCCTGGCCTGGATCTGCAGTGCCATTCACGTCACCTCATAGTCAACATCCCTGATTTGCTGCACAACCTCAAAGGGCCTTTGCCACTTAGCGAGTAATTTTGAGCTCAATGTGGGTAATAATACAAGCACTTTATCTCCTGGAGTGAACTCTTGGAAGTGTGCATCTCTGTTGTACAGCTGGGCCTGATGCTCTTGCATCTGCCGCAAATTCTCCTGGGTCAGGACCTTAAACGCTGGTCATTGCTACCTTTGTCTCTAGCTGGTAGAATTAACTCAGTAAAAATGAATGTCCTCCCCAAGTTTCTATACCTCTTTCAGTCCATTCCCATGTTTATCCCCAAATCTTTCTTTCACCGTTTGGATATGGCAATATCACAGTTTATTTGGGGAAAAAAGGTTCCAAGGCTGCGTAAGGCAGTACTACAAAAACCTAAAGATAAGGGAGGTATGGCTTTACCTAATTTTTTATTTTACTGTTGGGCAGCCAATCTTCACATTATTAAGTACTGGATGCGTGCAGACCCTGAGGAATCCCCTGTTTGGTGCTGGCTGGAGGCGCTTTCAAGTACACCTGACACTCTATATGCACTGATAACTTGCTCCCCCTTACTTAAAAAAACAAACCGTGGAAAGAATGCGCTTGTCACATCCACATTGCGTATTTGGAGACAGTTCTGTAATCATGTAGGAGTAAAAACTCCATCTCTACTTATGCCACTTAGCTACAACCCCCTGTTCCCTCCTTCTATGGAGCATGGTAGTTTCAGTCTATGGCACCAGAAGGGCTTAACCACAGTTAAAGACCTATTCGTGGATGGTTTATTTGCTACATTTGAACAACTAGTTGAGAAATTTGCACTTCCCCGCACACAATTTTTTAGGTACTTACAAGTAAGACACTTTTATAGGAAAATATACACAGACTTTCCTAACATACCTCCTGATATCTCTATTGACAAGTTTTTTAAGATGCCTCTCTTTCCAAAAGGGCTGATTTCCATATTATATACAACTATACTATCTCTCTGTTCCTCCTCTGATCAAACCTTACTGGAACTCTGGTCCCAGGACTTGGGAATGGATTTGACAATGGTCTGGGATTGGATCCTTGGTCGTGTCCATTCGTCTTCAGTGTGTGCTAGACACGGAGTGATTCAGTGCAAACTCCTACACCGTGTATATTGGACTAAGGCTAGACTGTCCCGTGTTTATCCTAACACTGATCCATTTTGTGACAGATGTCGCCAACATTGTGGCACTTTGGTACATATGTTTTGGACATGTCCCTCTTTACATACATTTTGGTGTTCTATTTTCTCTTCTGTCTCAGATGTACTGCAAATAGAATTAGAACCTTGCCCTATACCAGCCTTGTTTGGAGTCCTCCCAGACACCATCAAGTTATCTTTATCCAAATTAGACTTCGCTGCTTTTATGTTTCTTATTGCTAGGAGGCTAATTTTGATTTACTGGAAAGCCAAGCATCCTCCTTCGCACTCCCTTTGGATAAGGGAAGTGCTATTCTTTTCAAAACTTGAGGAGAGGAGCTGTGTCCAAATTCTATAAAATCTGGGAGCCTTTTCTTGCCCATGTTGAATCCTTAGACCTGACACTGCCAGATGCCTTGTAATTCACCTGCTCTTACATCTTCCATAATGTACTATTGACCTAAGACCACCCCCCACCCCTTTCTGTTGGTGCTCTCTCTAGAGCAATTTTTTTTTTTTTGTGTGTGTGTGTGTGTCTGTTTCTTTTGTGTTTTCTCCCTTCTCTTCTATTGTCTTTGTTAGGCTTTTTTTTATTTATTATTTTATTTTATGTTTAAGCACAACATAAGCTCAGGTGGGTGGGTGGGTTGGAGGGGGATTTGTGGATCTTGTTTATTATATTGTCTATTATAGTTAATGTTTTACTTTCCATACCGGATTGTATTATATTTCAACTGCATCTCCTGAATGTATTAAGAAAACTTTCAAAATAAACCATGGAAAAAAAAAAATTCTCCTGGGTCAGGTGACTGAGTCTGTGGAGTTTTGTGCATAGGTTGAGAACGTATTGAATTTTGTTTTTACTGCTCAAAGGTCCCTCCTCCCAATTTTCCCACAGCACATCCAGGATACCACGAGGATTACACCTATATAATAATTTGAATGGGGAAAACCCTATGGAGGATTGCAGAACCTACAGGGGCTTGTGCCATTTATCCCAATTATGTATGTCTCCTTCTTTTTTAGTGCTCTGCCTGGTGGCAGGCCCGGCTCTGATGCCCATTCGAGTTTCTAGGGAACATTAGAGTAGTGATTTCCCATTGCCTTATACTGGGTTATTATAGAGGTTTTCTCCTCTCAGCTATTCACACACATTCACACTGATGGACAATTTAGAATAGTTAATTTAATTTAACCACATGTCTTTTGACTGTGGGGGAAACTGGAGCACCTGGAGGAAACCCACACAGACACGGGAAGAACATGCAAACTCCACACAGAAAGGCCCTCCCCTGTCAGCTTGACCTATAACCTTCTTGCTTTGAGTCGACAGTGCTAACCACTACACCACCGTGACACCCCAGATGGACTTAATTCCTAGTAATTTGTAGAATCTGTGAAGTTTGCATGGCATAAATGTAGTGCCCTGGTCAGTCAGGATTTCCTTGGGAATCCCAACTCAGGAGATAATTTTAAACAGTGCCTCTGCCACATTACATGCTGAAATGTTACACAGTGGGACTGCTTCCAGGTATCATGTTATATAGTCCACCAGGACTAAAATAAAGCAATGCCCTTGTGCAGACTGGTCTAATGGCCTGATGAGATCCAGATCTCATTGGGTCTAATGGCCTGATGAGATCGATATCTTCATATTCTTTTGAAGGGGGTCTCAATCAGGGGAAGAGGGCACAATGGTGCCTTTGGCGTGGCTGCTGGATTCACCAGCTGGCATTCACAACATGCCGTACACCACCTACTGACATCCATGTGAATCCCTGGCCAATTAAACCAGGCCATTATGCGGGCTAGTGTCTTATCCTGTCTGAGGTGTCCGACCATAGGGTTAAAATAAGCTGCATGGACTACAAGTTCCCTACAGCACTTTGGGATTAATAACTGGGTGACTTGTCCATGGGTTTGATTGTCTTGCTTCGCTCAGTATAACATATCTTATGATTATTGTGAAGTACGGGCAGGAGAGTGATGCATTTGGCTGGAGAGTTTGATCATCGGCTATACTCACTTGGTCAAAAACATGACGCAGAGTCTTATCTCATGTTTGCTCTTAAGGGAAATCCTTGAGGGAATTTCCAAAAGAGAGGGGAGGGCTGGGCCACTTCTCTCTCTCTGTGTTGCTATGATGTGGGGCTCGTGTGGACGGCTCTGAGATGACTTCCCATGACATTGCTACACTGGGATCCCCCAGTAGTGTGCTACTGCAGGACATGCCTACTTGTCACACAGAGCTCTTTCAGTACCAAGGCCAGGCGCCAATGCACCACACTACACATAAACACCTGATACCATCCATATCATGTATGTTGAGCTACTGCTAATTACCAGCTAACTAACTCTGTGGGTGCACACACAAGTTGTTTGTAGCAATAGTTTCATAACAAAAGTACCTCATAGTTAAATGATCACACACATGGGTTTCAGTACAATCTTTAATAACTTATCTTAGCGTGGTGAGTGGGAGCCGCATTTGTTTGCTTCTGTTCTCTCCTGCAGCACTTCCGGGTGACCAAAGGACCCGAACTGTGGAAGCCGGCTGTCTTTGTAGTGCCAGTGTCATTACAAGCTAATGATTTCATGCAATTAAGATAATTAAGTGTAAATTAAGAATTGTGGTGAAGCTGGGGGTTTGTAATATAAACAGTTGTTTTGTATGAGAGAAATGTAAGACTTTTGCTATTTGTAAATCTTGCCATTGTTATGTAAATGGAGGATAAATGGGTTTTTGTCTATCTACAGCTGTTTGTATTAATTGTAGGGGGAGGGGCTAGTGACTATTTAAGCCCTCTGAAGGAGGTAGTTCACGGTCTGGCCATTTTTATTGCAGTCTGGTTTGTAGTCCTGAGCTGTGCAATGTTTTGCTCTTCAGACTGGAAACTTTCTTCCTACTTTAATCTAGTTACATTTTTGTCTTTTTTTTGGTTAAATTCATAGGCCTACATTAGTTTGTAACATTTTGAAATTCCAACTTTATTTTTTTATTTTTATTTTTGCACTTGCTCTCTTTTGGGAAAATCTGGACTGTAAATAAACCACCATCCTTGCACCGAAGTTGCAATTCTTGGCTGCGTCATCATTTTGTCTCAGAACCCATGTGACATATGGTGTCAGAAGTGGGATGGCCAGCCGAAGAAAACCAGTTTGAACAACTCAAAAGAAAAGCAACACCAACAAGCCACTCACCCGAGCTGCTACCTCCAGGCAAGTGAAGGATGATGCCTGGGAAACAGCTCAGTTGGGAACAGAGCAAGAGCAAACAGAAGCAGACGTCCAGGACCTCAATGCAAAGGGGGCCAGACCGAAGACAAAGGGTGGTGTTCCAGCTTCCTCTGTAGTGGCCATATCGCTAACAGACTTGGTACGAGACTTCCTCACAGCCCAGAAGATGCGAGATGAGGTTCGTCAGGAGGCACAGATGCGACGTGATGAGGCCATGTGGGAAGAACTACGCAATGTTCTCACAGCAATGCGACCTCGCCAAGAACATCCTCTCTCACACCAACTGGCATTTCCCAGCATGCTTGAAGAGGAAAGCCCAAGACTCAACCTGCCACCAGTAACTCCGTCCCAGCCACCCGGAGGACCCCAGAGGCCAGAGCCAGCCCCCACTACCCAGCCCCATGCAGCAAACCCAGAAGACTCACCAGCATACTCACCAACTCGTCCAGCCTCCAATGCAGTACATCCAGCCTCCAATGCAGTACCGCCAGCGTTCCTGTCAGCCGCCCCAGCACACCTGCCGCCAGCACCAGCCAGCCCTGCACACCCACAGATGATGATGTACCCAGGACGACCTCGCGAACCAAAGCTGCACCCCTACCAGCAGGGAGAAGATATGGAGAATTTCCTGCTGAGATTTGAGCGTCTCGCATGTACATGGCAGTGGCCAGAACGGGAGTGGGCAGTCAGACTGGTTCCACTGCTCACTGGCAAGGCCCTGGAAGCATATTCGGCGATGGATGAGGACCATGCAGATGACTTCCAGAAGCTGAAGGAGGCCCTTCTGCTGAAATTTGACATCACCAAGGAGACGTATCGACAGCGGTTTAGGAGGAGCACGGTACCAGCTGGAGAAACACCGATGGAGACCTATCATCGCTTGAAGCATCTCTTCCGTCAGTGGGTGCAACCAGAGAAACATACCAAGGAGGAGATCAGCGAGAAGGTGATAATGGAGCAGCTGTTGAATGTCCTGTCCCCAGAGGTGCGGACCTGGGTCCGTGAACATGAGCCAGAAGATGGAAAGACTGCTAAGCTGCCGTTGCAGTACATTAATGCCCACAAGGTGACACCCAACCGCCCATCGTTCCCTCACAAGCCATCACAGGGCTATAAGCCAAGTGCAGGTAACTCTGGGGGTGGGGATGCTACTCGCACCGTTGGAGCACACACAGTTGGGGGTAATGGGAGGTCTGAATTGATATGCTTTTTCTGTCAACAGAAAGGCCACAAGGCATCTGTTTGTCCCTTAAGGAAGCCAAAACTGTCTGGGTTTTGTTATGTGCCACGGGAGGGGGATGCCAGATCTGAGGTTAATGACATGGAACCAGTAAACCAAAAAGTAAAAGTTAATCGGGTTACACTTGATGCTATGATGGATACTGGTAGTGTTGTGTCTTTAATCAAAATGTGTCATGTACCTTTAAACTGTCTTGACTATCAGAACCAGAAAGAAATTGAGTGTGTACATGGAGATAAAAAGCAACATCCACTAGCAGAGCTTACTGTTGAAATTGATGGGGTGAAATACTTACTGGAAATGGTGGTTGTTGAAAACTTACCTTTTGATGTTATCCTGGGGAGGGATGTACCAGTGTGGGATGACTTACAGGGATCTGTTGCTAATGATGTGTCTCATGCCAATGATGTGAATGTGTCATGCCCTGTGGTAACCCGCTTGCAGAAGGCTGTGGAGCCATTACCCAATCTGTCTGATGACCTGATCCAGGGTGGTGGTAAAGGGCCCCGGAAGTCGCATTGCCAGCGACGCTTAGAGAAGTATAGCCATGGGGGGTCGTTTTAGAAAGTTGACACTGAGGGGTTGAATGTTGATTGGGATGTGCCACATGACATTGTTAAACTGCAACAGGCAGACACCACACTTGGCTCACTGTTCCAAAAAGCAGAGTCTAACATCACTGAGAAGTTTGCTCCAGACAGGTACCTGATTGAAAATGGTATTCTGTACAATCAGTCAGATGCAGGTGTGAAATGAATGGTAGTTCCAGTTACTTGTAGACCTCTTGTTCTCCATCTAGCACACACTGTCCCATGGGCTGGGCATTTGGGGCAACAGAAAACCTATCTTAGGTTAGGTACTAGATTCTTCTGGCCAACAATGTACACTGACACAACACTACTGTAAAACATGTCCTGTCTGTCAAAAAACTTCTGGTGTCCGCAGGTCTGAAAGAGCTCCGTTGTGTCCACTGCCCGTCATCTCCTCTCCTTTCCGCAGAATTGCCATGGACATTGTGGGGCCCTTGGAGACAAGCAGTTCTGGGTACAGGTACATACTGGTGGTGTGTGATTATGCCACCAGGTTCCCAGAAGCCTTTCCACTGCGAAGCATAACTACACCCAAGGTGATCAGTGCGCTTGTTCAGTTGTTTTCCAGAGTTGACATTCCTGATGAAATCATCACTGACCAAGGCACCAACTTCACCTCGCGCCTGATGATGCAGTTCTACCGGCAGCTGGGGATCAAGGCCCTGAAGACCACACCGTATCATCCCCAAACCGACGGGCTCGTCGAGAGGTTTAATCAAACCTTGAAGTCAATGCTCCGCAAGTTTGTGGATGACACAGGCCGGGATTGGGACAAGTGGCTGCCTTTCCTGTTTGCTTATCGGGAAGTACCTCAAGCGTCAACCGGCTTTTCGCATTCGAGCTCTTGTACGGGTGGTCAGTGAGGGGGCCACTAGACCTCCTGAAGAGTTCGTGGGAAGGCGCCACCACCACCAAGTCCAACAGCCAAGGCATCGTGCAGTATGTACTCCAGATGCGGAACCGGCTGGAGAAGTACCAGCAAGAAGTCCAGGAGAATCTTCAGGCAGCCCAACATGACCAGAAGAGGTGGTATGACCAACATGCATGGATGAGGGAGTTTCAAGTAGGCCAAAAAGTGCTCCTGTTGTTGCCCTGTTCTTCTAGCAAGTTGTTGGCCAAGTGGCAAGGGCCATACACCATCCAGTGAAAGATCAGCCCGACAACATATGAAGTCCACCATCCAGAGAAGGGTAAGCCTCTTCAAACTTACCATGTGAATCTCCTCAGGGCCTGGCATGAGCGAGCAGACCACAAAGACCACAAGACGGCGCTGTTTGTCCAGTACGTGGAGGAGGAGGTGGAGCTGGAGGAGCTGTTGCAGGCGTGGAGTGGCGAGACGGAGGTGACCCTGCCACACCTGGATGGTGAGAAACAAATGAACTTGTTTGATCTGTTCAGCCATTATCCAGCCCTCTTCCAGCAGAAGCCAGGGAAAACCACACTCCTGGAACACACCATCCATCTCAAACCTGACCAGATCCCCATCAGACAGCCACCTTATCACATTCCTGAGAGGCTGGTTGAGGCTCTAGAGAAGGAGGTTCATGCCATGCTGGACCTAGGTGTGATAGAGCCGTCAGCCAGTGAATGGAGCAGCCCGATCGTGATTGTGCCAAAGAAGGATGGGTCCATACGGGTGTGCCTTGACTTCCGGAGATTGAATGCCATCTCTCACTCCGATGCCTATCCCATGCCACGCATAGATGAGCTGCTGGAGAAGGTAGGCCATGCCAATTTCATTACAACTTTAGACCTCTATAAAAGGTATTGGCAGGTCCCTTTAGAAGAGAAGTCCAAAGCCTACACTGCTTTCCGCACCCCTATGGGCCTTTTCCAGTTCCGCATGATGCCCTTTGGCCTTCATGGCGCACCTGCCAGTTTTCAGCGGTTCATGGACCAAGTACTCAAAGATTGCTCTGACTGTAGTGCTGCATATTTAGATGATGTTGTGATTTTTAGTAACACCTGGCAGCAACATCTGGAGCACCTGCATCATGTCCTTGAGAAGATCCAGCAAGCGGGTCTGACACTGAATGTGCAGAAGTGCGAGTGGGCAAGAACAGAAACAAGGTACCTGGGATACCAGTTGGGAAAAGGCACCATCAGACCGCAAGTGGACAAGGTACAAGCAATCAGGGATAGTCCACGTCCAACAACCAAGACCCAGGTAAAATCTTTCCTCGGCATGATTGGCTGGTACCGAAGATGTATTCCTCACTGTGCTGCCATTGCTGCTCCATTAACTGATCTCACTAAGAAGTCTGCCAGTAACCCTGTAATTTGGACTGATGAATGTGAAGCTGCCTTTAATTCTTTGAAGGAGTGTTTGTGTGCCTCTCCTGTACTCCAGACCCCTGACTTCAAAAAGCGCTTCCTTGTCGAGGTGGATGCTTCCGGTTGTGGCCTAGGAGCTGTCCTTGCACAAGGAGAACGAGGTGAAGAACGGCCTGTCCTATACCTCAGTAGGAAACTGCTGCCACGAGAAACAAGGTATTCAGCTGTGGAGAAGGAATGCCTTGCAATTAAGTGGGCATGAGATAGTTTGAGGTATTATCTGTTGGGCTGGGATTTTGATCTTTACACAGACCATAGAGCACTGACATGGATGAACACCATGAAGAACAAGAATGCCCGGGTGACAAGATGGTACCTGGAGTTGCAGCCTTTCCAGTTCTGTGTCCATCACAAGCGAGGCCAGCAGAACGTGGTCGCTGACTACCTGTCCAGGCTGCCCAGTATTGCCACCCTAGGAGAGGAGGGTGGTAATGTCACACGGAGCTCTTTCAGTACTGGTGCCAGGCGCCAATGCACCACACTACACACAAACACCTGATACCATCCATATCATGTATGTTGAGCTACTGCTAATTACCAGCTAACTAACTCTGTGGGTGCACACACAAGTTGTTTGTAGCAATAGTTTCATAACAAAAGTACCTCATAGTTAAATGATCACACACATGGGTTTCAGTACAATCTTTAATAACTTAGCGTGGTGAGTGGGAGCCGCGTTTGTTTGCTTCTGTTCTCTCCTGCAGCACTTCCGGGTGACCAAAGGACCCGAACTGTGGAAGCCGGCTGTCTTTGTAGTGCCAGTGTCATTACAAGCTAATGATTTCATCCAATTAAGATAATTAAGTGTAAGTTAAGAGTTGTGGTGAAGCTGGGGTTTTGTAATATAAACAGTTGTTTTGTATGAGAGAAATGTAAGACTTTTGCTATTTGTAAATCTTGCCATTGCTATGTAAATGGAGGATAAATGGGTTTTTGTCTGTCTACAGCTGTTTGTGTTAATTGTAGGGGGAGGGGCTAGTGACTATTTAAGCCCTCTGAAGGAGGTAGTTCACGGACTGGCCATTTTTATTGCAGTCTGGTTTGTAGTCCTGAGCTGTGCAGTGTTTTGCTCTTCAGACTGGAAACTTTCTTCCTACTTTAGTCTAGTTACATTTTTGTCCTTTTTTTGGTTAAATTCATAGGCCTACATTAGTTTGTAACATTTTGAAATTCCAACTTTATTTTTTTATTTTTATTTTTGCACTTGCTCTCTTTTGGGAAAATCTGGACTGTAAATAAACCACCATCCTTGCACCGAAGTTGCAATTCTTGGCTGCGTCATCATTTTGTCTCAGAACCCATGTGACACTACTATTGCACATAATAGCCATTAGATACTTCAAACCTGGCCAATCTGTCCCCAGAATCAGTGGGTGGGTGAGGCGCGGGCTAGCCGCCATCTCTACACGATGTTTTGTACCCTGAAATTGGATGTGAACAGACACCAGTGGGTATTTGTGAACATCCTTGCACACACACACCTTCACAAATTGTGCTCTCCCCAATGCCTCACATTGAATCAGGCTTTGGTGGATGGAGGTCTGATTACAGTCTGAATCCACCAATGCATTATATGTATCTCCTTGAATATGGTACACTTCATCTTGATTGAGGGCGGTCTCTGGCATGTCAGGGATCTAGATGATGGCTCCCACCTCCATTGTGTGGCACTGGTCCTGGAAATGCCCAGGCTTCCCACAGTGCCAGCATACTGGCCTAAACTTCACCTCTGCACCAGTGACTCAGGGATCACTCACCTGAGGGGGAGAAGACGCACACACATAAAGGGAGGGAGGGAGGGGGACACCACGGGCTCTGCAAGCAGGCTGCAGAAGAGTTGGCCCCCCACTTCTGTGGTGCAGGGACGGGGTGGGGATGGGAAGAGGGGGTAGTGAGAGAGAGAAAAGGCAGGATATCTGTTGCTGCTGGAACCACCGCCAGATGGTCCTCAACCAACTTGATTGTGCGATGCTGGGCGCTAGCACTGGACCCACTCCACTGTCCCTTCTGGCAGCTGCGCAATGAACTGTTCCAATGCCACTGTATCAATGCTCCCCCTGGAGTCACAATCTTCTGCCCTCAGCCACCACCAGTAGGTGTCCTGGAGCTGTTGGCTGAAAGCAAAAGCCGGCTGGCAGATCTCCTCCAGAGTCAGTGCATGGAAGCGCTAGTGATGTTGTTCTGGGTTGTGCCCAACGTGTTGCAGGATGGCTCACCTTAGGTCAGCATAGTCCAGTCAGTTGTCAGCAAGGAGTTATTGGGCAATGAGCCAGGCCTCTCCAGTCAGGAGCAGCAGTAGGTGAGCTGCTCGCAGCTCTACTAGCCATCCCCATGCTTCTGCAGCTTGCTCAAACAGGGCGAGGAAGGGCCTGTGAAGGGTGGTTATGGGTCCTTATCTTCACAAGGTTGATATGGGGGAAGTCTGCAGGCACAGAGGCCAAAGGTCCTGCCCATGCAAGCAGGTTCTAGAACACCTGTCTATTCTCTTGCCAGGCTTCAAAGGGCTGTTCCTGCTGCTTGTGCAGGGCACGCAGTACTTGGTGCTGATTCTGCTGGACAGTGTTGAGGGTATGGACAAGGTCTTTGAAAGGCGAGGACTCCATGCAGGCAGTTCCCTTCAGTGTAAATGTCCCTGGGAATAGGTGGAACCCTGAAGCACAGGCAGGTGGGTAATGAGTAAATTCGCTCTTTTTTATTCTTTTCATTAGCTTTTCAGCTTAGTCTAATGGGTGCTGCTGTACCCACACACAACACATGAGTCATGAGTGCTCCGCTCAGGAGACGAATGCCACCTCTCCACTCTCTCCCTTCTTATCAGCCCTCAGCCATCACTGCAAAACACACACACACACAGAGCATCAATTAACCACAGGTGTGATCAGTTTGCCACTCGCCTTCCCTGGCCTTGCCCTCGATTCACAAACTGATGCTTGACTATGCCCCCACTGCTATGGCCACTCTCTCCAGAAGGGGAGAGAAAAGAGATATATTCCCTGTGAGTAATTGTCCCAGGTAGCAGTTCTATGGTACAATCATAGAGCCAATGCGGGGGGGGAAGAGAGGTGGCTTGAACCTTGCTGAAAACCAGATGAAGGTCCAGATATTCGGGAGGCACATTAGAAAAATCCATGGTCTCATCAGGGCTGGTAACTAGAGAGGCCAGAGGAGTCTGAGCTGAAATATACAGGTAGCCAGGCAGCGAGTACTCCAGGAGTGGATGGTTCTGTCACTCCAGTTGATGTGGGGGTTGTGTGGTATGGTGGAAAACTGTAATAAACTCCAGGCTATTAGGAAGGAGCAAACAAAAATGAATTTATTGAAAAGCTGAATTAAAAGTATACACCTTTCAATGGGGCTTTCTCGAATGAAAGAATTTCACCCAGTGAGAGCACTCTTACTTTCCCACACCCATCATTATATACTTGTCAAAATAACAATAACACAACAGATATCTTCTTAACGTCAGGGTGTTCAGCCTCGGCACCCTCTCTATCACAAAACACTGTCTCTGCACGTACGCATGTTTTACTAACCCAGAAAATAGAACATAAACAGCATTCTTCATCTTACATAAACATGAGACACAGTGTCTGACCTTCCAAATGTCTAAAGCCTCACTCACAGCCCGCTGTATGTGCCGCTATGGGCGGTCTCATCATCATCATTCGCCCATATCATCATTCCGATGGTGGGGTGCAGTGTCCACAATTTGCTTCCAAGCTGTTCTATTTTTCGTCGTTCTATATGCATCGGGCGCCAACAGCACTGTCCATGGGCGGTCTGTGGTAAAAAAAATTGGCAAAACCATGCTTGAGACTTGCGTGACACTTGCGTGTGTTCAGCGACGTAGAAGGTCGCAGACTGCCTGTGGAGACTTTTGGTTCTGCACATGCAAATTCTGCAGGTTTTGCGACAAATCAAGAATGCATACACTACGTACGGAACCCGTCCTCCTTTTGTATGCCTGAACCAAGTCAGCAGCGTGGCTGGTAGGGGCTTTTTGCGATGACAGTAAGACTCATGAGTGTCGCACAGTCATTGTATGAGTGACATGCCTCAGAAATACTACATAAGTATTCCACACTTGTTATTTGTGTGGCGCGCAAGACAGAAGTACATCTCACTTTCTACCCCTATGTGTGGCGTGCACGCAACCTGCACGCAGCGGATGCGACCTGCACGCAGCACACGCGACATGAGGAGCAAGACTCTGGGTATATATATTGTGGGAGGAACCAAGGAACTGATCATGTAGCGTGTAGCATTCTAGAAAGGAAGAACCTCATTTGCTGTTTTTACTTGAGTATATGTTTAAGTTACATATAAACATAGATTAATAAATATAAATTTTTTATTTATAGTGGTGTGGTGCTTATGCACAAGGTGTGTGTGTGCTGTAGTGTTGTAGTTGTGTGCGTGTGTGCTTGTCATTCCACTTCCAGCTGCAGCCACCATCTAGCTCCACGAGAGAAAAGAGGGGCCATGTGCGTAAGCCCTCTCCTGATGGTTTTACGGCTACCACACCAGGACTCTCACAGTGCCTCCTAGTTGGCACACCATGGGTAATGCTGAACTGTGAGGGATCTTGGAGCAGGTCTGAGCCCCAGAGGTGCAGTGTACAGGCCCACCGGCAAATGGACATGCCCTGGTACTCACTAATCAGCCTCCTGCTGCCTTGTAGGGTATGCTATCAGAGGAAAAGGCTAGGAGAAGGCGGCTCTGAAATCAAACCCATCTGCTGCCTTGTAGGTCATGTCTCTTTAGGCAAAGGCTAGGGGAGTGAAACCCGAATGAAAAATCCAGTGGAAGGGACCCGTTAGGCAGTCACCACGCATGTGATGCTCATGACTGGCATCCCCTGCAGTCCTGCTGAAACTCCAAACGTATGGACCTTGTCTTTCCTTGGAAACATTCAACATGACCGAGAGGGGGAAGGTGGAACCTGGGCACAACACTTTTTCCATACCCATTGCCCAGGCATAGCAGCAAGTTGGTTGGTGAAGAGGACACTTCACGCTTGTGATGGATGCATCATGAGGGATCAACATGGAAGAAGGCAGTCTACAGGTTCTAAGTCCCCTCAAATTCATGTAAGAGGAGATGCCAGGGGCTTTCTTCAACGGTGGGAGGAGTCATTGCACTCCACTGATCAGTTACCGCCCACCCAAACTGAGCAGCCCTCGGCCAATAAGGTATTGATCCGTCATGTCTGCCTGCCTCTCTGGGTGCAAGAGGATAGACCAAAAGTCGAACGGCAGATGTATCCAAGGACCCGGAAAGAAACACTTATGTCTCGGAACATGGAATGTCCGAACTCTCTGCACTGGAACTGATGAAGAAGACCTTAGTGCCAGGAAAACGGCAATCATCGACCTCGAACTAGACAGACTCAGTGTGGACATAGCAGCTCTACAAGAAACTTGGCTACCTGGCGCCGGCCCCATCAAGGAAAAGAATTACACATTCTTTTGGCAAGGACTTGGTGAAGAGGACAGACGGTTTCACGGTGTGGGCTTCGCAGTGTGTAGCAACCTCCTAGAAAGCATCAGCACCCCAGTTGGAATCTCAGAGAGAATAATCATGAAGCTGGAGACACACTCTGTTCAGATCAGCATCATCTGTGCCTATGCACCAACCCTGGCTGCTGACCAGGAATGCAAGTCCAGGTTCTACGAAGACCTTGGCCAAGCCACGCAATGAGTACCAGCCAGTAACCATCTCTTTATCCTTGGTGACTTCAATGCCCATGTGGGATCAGACCACCACTCTTGGCCATCTTGTCTCGGCAAATTTGGTGTTGGCAAGATGAACGACAATGGACAGAGGCTGCTGGAGTTCTGTTCTAAGCATCAGCTGTGCGTGACCAACACCTTCTTCGACAGCAAGCAGTGACAGAGTCTCATGGTGCCATCCCAGGTCATCCCACTGGCATCAGCTGAATGTTGTGCTTACAAGGAGGAGCAACCTGAACACAGTGAAGTCTACCAGATCATACCACAGTGCAGATTGCGACACAGATCATGCATTAGTTCTCTCCAAAACCAGGCTCTCCAAAAGGGCATCTAGTTCATTATTTATGAGAATGAGGGCCGACTCCGTCTCATTGGCTAACCTTAGCACCTGCCATTACAACATCCTATTAATCTTATTTAATGTTGCTGTTGTTCTTCCTCCCAGGAACAATGACCACCCCACATTCGCTCCAGGTGATGTCCAGAGGTCAGCAAGGACATAGCCATTATATCTAGTGGGGGTTGACCTTTTTATCATATGGTGAACTTTCTTCTGAAATGGGTTATCTTGAGCAATCATTAGGCCAGGGCTCATGGACTGGTAGCAACACCCATTCCAATTCCAGTCTGTTGGAATTTTTGAATATGCGTGCGAACCACAAACCCGCATAATCAGTGGGTACAAAGCCATGCTTAATTTTGCCTTGTTGATCAACAGTTACCGGAAACATTTAGTTGCAGTTATTGCTGCACAAGGGAGTCACACCAGATACTGAAAGCAAAGGTTCACATACTTTTGCCACTCCCAGATATGTAATATTGGATCATTTTCCTCAACAAATAAATGACTAAGTATAATATTTTTGTCTCATTTGTTTAACTGGGTTCTCTTTATCCACTTTTAGGACTTGTGTGAAAATCTGATGATGTTTTAGGTCATATTTATGCAGAAATATAGAAAATTCTAAAGGGTTCACAAACTTCCAAGCACCACTGTATACCTTTGGACATATTTATATTACAAAGTGTTTGTCCTATAAAAAGAGCTAATTGCATATTCTCACCCACCCAACATTTAGTTTTATCCTTGTTAAGCTCCCCAGCCATCTCATTATCTAGTGGCATATTGGCCCAGTTTGAATGCATGAGTCACTAATTGATAAATTATAAATTATAAATTAATCGCCACTGAATTCATTCTTGACTTTTTGGGTCTTTACCTGCATCGTGTCAGTTGTATTACCTACTAATGGTTGTGCTTCACCCTCAGGAAAACACCTACTACAGTAACTTACAAAACCAGGTGACGGGTGATTGATATCGCAGCATCAGATAAAGAAACACTGATAGGTGCCATTAGTGGGTGACACTTCACTGTTCTTGACGTATTTTGGTGCTCCAAGTGCATGCCCTTTCACACTCTTCCCACCTCAACGAACTCCATGACACCCCACTAGCCTCACCTACTCACTGTTCTCTTCCTCCTTCATCTCCGATGGTTCTCTTTTGTCCTCCTCTTTTCCCCCTAGCAATGGGATGCACTTGCAGTGTGAGGCATGTATCCAAGTGGCTTTCTCCCCCACTTTGACAGCTGTCTGCATCGTCAGCAGCACCTGATATGGTCTCAAACACCACAATCCTTCGCTGGTCCTTCACCGCAACCAAATCTCCACAGTTCGGGCATGCGTCCTTCACCTACTTGTGATAGTGAAAGCAAAAAAGAAAAAAGGGAAAAAGAGAGATACATACAATAGCACAACAGTTCATCTTCACACAACACAGTTACAGTTTGTGGTTTAGGACCTGAGCTCATGCCAGTATTGGGTGGTCTGCCAAACAGAATTTCAAAGGGGCTCAGATTGATTTTTGCTCTCACACGCATTCTCATATGAAACGACACAATAGGAAGGGCCTTTACCCAGTTCAAGCCCGTATTTTCACAGTATTTGGCCAGTTTATTCTTCAGTGTGCCATTCTCTCTCTCTACCTCACTGGCCAGGTGATAGGCACAGTGGTGTCTTAGGTCAAAGCCCATCACCTCACTTACTTGTTCCAATGCCTGCTTAACAAACGAAGTACCATTATCACTACTAATTTTCTTTGGCATGCCCCAACATGGAATAATCCCAATCGTCAGGGCCTTTGCTACTGCACCTGCATCTTGTTTGGAGGTTGGAAAAGCCTCTACCCATTTAGAAAACATATCCACAATCACTAGACAGTATTTTTTCCCCTCAGCGGGTACGAGCTCAATGAACTCCATCTTCAAATGATCAAACAGCATGTCTGGTGTTGGGTGTGCAGCTGTAGGCATAGTCTGACCTTTCCCCATATTGTGTACAGCACAGATGGGACAATTTTTACAAAATCTTTGGGAAAAATTTGAAAACCCCTTTGTAAACCAATACTTAGCCATATAACTCATCATCCCCCCCCCTTTGATACATGGTCGCACCCATGTATTAACTTAGCAACCATGGGGAAATAATAATGAGAGAAGCAGGGCATTCCCTTATGACCTGGCCTAGTATCAGGACCATACCACACCCCATTATGTTGTACACAACTAGTCTTTTCCCAGCATGTTATCTCCTATAGAGGATGTGCAGTCACGTGACCCGCACGTGTGTACTCCGCCCACTCTGCCACATTGGACGGCATCAGGATAGTTTACCTTGCGCGAGCGTAATGGATCCAGGCAGTAATCCCCAAGAAAATTCAGAAAATACCCCATCTACATCACGCAATTACTTGTCTAAGTTTGTTCAGCATCTTGAAGGTGACGTGAGGCAGCGTTACGAGGAAAAGTGTCCCAGGTTGGGGATTGCAGATCCATACAACTTGCCGCAATCCTTGTTCAGGGAAATTCGGAGCTGTGGTGCCGGCGATTTGCCCGATCTGGCCTACCACGACATTTACAATTTTCTCGTTAATCGTGAATCGTGTTACACTGGCAAAGCCCTCAAAGCTTACAAGAGCCTGGAAGCTTATAAATACTTTGTTGCGGGATGGATATCTCAACTATACCTCTGGAAGGTTCCGAAGAAGGAAGTCTACTTGATAACCTCACGGGTAAGTGGAATTAAGACGTTTATCATAAAGAGACTATGCAGGACGTTTTATCTTAAGAATGTTCGTAATCTAAACTCAGTTCCAGATAATGACAGGGTTGTAAATATGTATGTTTTTGTCTGAAAAACAGTAACTCAGAAAGCCGCGCACACCTGCGCAGAAGCTGCGCAAATGTGCGCAGCTTTCTAACCACCTGCCTTCTTCTCATACTAATACTTCCTATGTTTCATGGACTGTAACAGCATTTGCTCATTTAGTAATTTTAATACACAATTTACTTTAATGAAATTATTCAGACACTCCAACACCCCCCATAAAAAAAAAATCGGATCTGCGCGATTCAGCCGTGAAAAAGGCGCATCCGCCATTTGCATCCCTGTTTAAACTCATAGGTTAACCGACTTTAACTGGCTAATGAGGCTCGGTGGTTGGTCAAGATTTTTTTTTAGTTTTCACCATCTCTACTATGGATTGGCCTTTCAAAGCATATATGAGCCAAAAAGATAAAACATTGTCATAGACTAGGCCAGGGTAGTAGGGCTAGGCATAGCCATTTTAAACGTTAGAGACTGTCTAGTTTCTAAGTATGCAGTTATCATTCAATCCGAAAATCAACTTAACAGATGTACTAGGAGTATTGAATTAGAAGATTACACCTACCTGATATGAAGTGTTCACTACAAATTTGGCTGGTAGAACTGGGGTACCAGTTTTCTCTTCGCACAGCGGACACCCATTTTGCGCGTCTCTCCTTGTCTGCGGGGAATCTATAAAATGACAGGCCCTCCTTTTGGCCCTGTCTATTGGTGCAACCAAATGCTGAACAAGATATAACCATTCTCGAAAGATCTACTCCCACACACTTGATAATTAGAATGGGTTCGTCTAAGTTCTATGCGCGACCTTGCCGTCCAAAATGGCGGATAAACAAATATCACGTGACCTCGTGACGTCACGTGCACGCTCTCTATAATGGGGCTGGTGACTGAATCTACTCCAGTGTAGCAAACCTGAAAAGAAGATTCTGAGACACAGGGTTAACGCAGGCGCAAAATGGGGAAAACTTGGAAGCAGCTGCGTTTCCTGCGAGGACAAGATCAGTCAAGTTAGTTAGTAGGGCATCACATTTACAAATGACAACCTGCTTAGGGAGTAAAATGGCATCTAACAGTTCTTTAATGAGTGTGTGATGCACTATGGGTTTGCCTGTAGATGTCAGAAATCCACAGTGTTTCCAGAATCTCATCTCATCTCATTATCTCTAGCCGCTTTATCCTGTTCTACAGGGTCGCAGGCAAGCTGGAGCCTATCCCAGCTGACTATGGGCGAAAGGCGGGGTACACCCTGGACAAGTCGCCAGGTCATCACAGGGCTGACACATAGACACAGGCAACCATTTGCACTCACATTCACACCTACGGTCAATTTAGAGTCACCAGTTAACCTAACCTGCAGGTCTTTGGACTGTGAGGGAAACCGGAGCACCCGGAGGAAACCCATGCGGACACAGGGAGAACATGCAAACTCCACACAGAAAGGCCCTCGCCGGCCACGGGCCTCGAACCCAGGACCTTCTTGCTGTGAGGCGACAGCGCTAACCACTACACCACCATGCCACCCTGTTTCCAGAATGTACCCAAAAATCATGTGCTATTCCAAAAGCATACCCACTCTCTGTGTATATATTCATTCTCTTACTTTCTGTGATTTTGCAGACTGAGTGCACTAGTTCAGCAGCCGAACTAAGTGACTTGGAAGTGCTGAAAGGTGACTTGTTAGGACTGGGACTGTTTTGGCCTCTAGAGGCCACTGTTATTTCCTTTTCTGGTCATGTTTGTTTTGGGCCTCTAGAGGTCACCACTGTGTTCTGTGTTTTGTTTTTGTCTTATTGCCTGTTTCCTGCCCCGCCCTGTCCTTAATTAGTTTGTGTATAAATACTCCTCTGTTTGTTCCCTTGTCACAGAGTCTTTTTCCTATGTTATGCTGTTAGTGCTAGTTCCCTCTGTCCCATGTACCTTGCCTGTGTCTTTGTATTCTTGGTTTTTGCTTCTTTCTTTTGGACTTTGTGGATTTTGTTTTTGACCTTTTTGATCTTCTGAACGTTTGAGTTTTTGCCTTTTTTCTTATTTGGATTTTGGACTTTGAACCTTGGGATATTTTATTTTTGTTTATCTTCTGTGCTTTGGATTATTATTTTTGTTTTTTTTCCCTTGGATTGTACATAGTGTAAATAAACTGTTTTTGATACTTTTCTACTTCCGCCTCACGCCTCGGCACTTGAGTCATCCCCCTGGTGGCCTAGTGGGGGTTTGCTGGATTATCACACCAGCGAACCAGGTTCGAATCCCAGCAAAACCCTAACAGAAAGACTCCATCATGACTGACTCAGCAGAGGCTTCTAAATCTGTCTAACCGGCCAACCTTCAGGGAATGATGGCTGCGTTAACATGCCTCGGATCCACCATGGACACTCATGGACGGACTCTCGCAAGCCAACGTGAGACCCTTGCTCGCCATGAGGTACTGCTTCAGCAGATTGGGAGAACCCTGGCACAGCTGACTTCTCTGCCCCCATCTCCTCTGCCTAATTCTGCTCCTGCTCCACCATCTGCTCCAGTGCCTCCTGCCATGCTGCCTTCTTCACCTCGCGAACCCAGCCTTCCTGCACCACAGAGGTATGACGGCAAGCACAGTGAGTGTCGAAAGTTCCTTACCCAGTGTCAACTCACCTTTGAGCTTCAGCCTACCACCTACACTACGGATCACCGCAAGATTGCCTATGTGATAACCTTGTTAGCTGGTAAGGTGTGAGCCTGGGCTACTGCTATCTGGCAGAGACAGGGACCTGAGTGCTCTGATTTCCAGCTGTTTACTGAGGAGATGCTTTGGTTCTTCGATCAAGCAGACATCAGTAAAGACGCAGCCAGAAAGCTCATGTCCATCCGGCAAGGGGGAAGCGTCGCAGACTACGCCATCTCGTTCTGGACGCTTGCAGCAGTAAGTGGATGGAACGAGACTGCCCTGGTGTCAGCCTTCCACCATGGTCTGTCTGACCCCATCAAAGATGGTCTGGCTTCTATCGGATGCCCAAGTGACCTCGAAACACTGATCTCACATTCTACTCGTCTGGACAACAGGATGAGAGAATGTCGCCAAGTCCTGAGCCTCCCTGGCCTCCCTGCCTCTACCTGGAGCCCATCTACGGTACCTCCTCCAGTGACTGTCCAGAACCCATGCAAGTGGGCCGTACTCGCCTCTCCGCATCTGAGAGGGAGCGCAGAAGGAGGGACAAGTGCTGCATCTACTGTGGCAAGCCTGGTCACTTCCGAGCATCATGTCCTGAACTCTCGGGAAAAGGATCACCCCGTCCAGCCGAGGGAGGGTTGTGATGGGGCCTACCCTCTCTCCCAGACTCCCTGGCCAAGGAATCTACATCCCAGTCTCCATCTCCTGGGGTGAGTCTGTCCACTCTTGTCAAGCTTTGTTAGACTCAGGGGCGGCTGGAAACTTTATGGATATTCACTTCGCCCAAAGTATCAATGTCCCGACTGCACCTCTTGAAGTCCCACTGTCTGTATCTGCCCTCGATGGCCAAGCCTTAGGTGATGGAAGAGTCACCCAAGTAACTTCTCCAGTCTTCCTCCAGTCTCAAGGTCACAAGGAAGAAATATCCCTGCACCTGATTCCTTCACTTGAGTTCCCAGTTATTCTAGGTCTCCCTTGGCTTACCCGCCACAACCCTCGTATAGACTGGGTCACTAGCCAGGTTGTGGAGTGGGGTCCTGCTTGCTATGCCTCTTATCTGCTCTCTAGCTCTCCTGTGTCTCCTGCCGAGCCTCCTGATCTCACCCAGTTATCTCAAGTTCCCACAGAGTACTGGGATCTTAAGGAAGTTTTCAGCAAGAGCAGGGCCGCCGTTCTTCCTCCGCACCGTGCCTATGACTGTGCCATCGACTTGCTCCCTGGGACTACCCCTCCTCGTGGCAGACTGTTTTCCCTCTCTCAGCCAGAATGCAAGGCCATGGAGGAATACCTCAAAGACGCCCTGGTCTCTGGGTTCATTCGACCCTCCACCTCACCCGCTGGTGCCGGCTTCTTCTTTGTCGGCAAGAAGGATGGGGGGCTCCGACCATGTATTAACTACAGGGGCCTGAACAAGATCACTGTGCACAACCGATATCCCCTTCCGCTGATGTCCACAGCATTCGACCTGGTCCAAGGCACCACTGTCTTCACCAAGTTGGACCTACGGAACGCATACCACCCTGCGAGGCCTGGCTATGGATAACCCGACATCGTGGAGCACCTGGCTGCCATGGGCAGAGTACGCCCACAACACCCTGCAGTCATCGGCCACCAAGCTGTCGCCGTTCCAGTGCCAATTCGGGTTCCAGCCACCTCTGTTCCCGGACCAGGAGGAGGACTGAGGGGTCAACCATTACATGAGACGGTGTCACAAGACCTGGAGCAAGGTCAGGAGGAGACTCATCCAGACCTCCAGTACCAACCAGACTCAGGCCAACCGCCATAGGAGACCTGCCCACACTTTCCGCCCTGGGCAGCGGGTTTGGCTGTCCACCAAGGACCTTCCGCTGCGGGTGGAGAACCGCAAGCTTGCTCCTCGCTACATTGGCCCCTTCAAGGTTGTATGCAGAGTTAACCCTGTCTCCTACCGGCTACAGTTACCACGTACGCTAAGGATCAACCCCACATTCCATGTTTCCCTGTTGTGGCCCGTACTGACGTCCATGTATGCCCCTGCCCCTAGGAACCGCCCGCCCCCCTGCATCTTCCAGGGTCAGACTGTGTTCACCGTGCGCCACCTGCTGGACTCCCGCTGGGTTCGCGGGGGCCTCCAATATCTTGTGGACTGGGAGGGCTATGGCCCTGAGGAGCACTGCTGGGTCCCAGCTCGGGACATACTCGATAAAGAACTTTGTCGGGACTTCCATTCGGCCCATCCTGATCGTCCTGGGAATGTCAGGAGACACTCCGGGGGGGGGGGGTTCCTGTTAGGACTGGGACTGTTTTGGCCTCTAGAGGCCACTGTTATTTCCTTTTCTGGTCATGTTTGTTTTGGGCCTCTAGAGGTCACCACTGTGTTCTGTGTTTTGTTTTTGTCTTATTGCCTGTTTCCTGCCCCGCCCTGTCCTTAATTAGTTTGTGTATAAATACCCCTCTGTTTGTTCCCTTGTCACGGAGTCTTTTTCCTATGTTATGCTGTTAGTGCTAGTTCCCTCTGTCCCATGTACCTTGCCTATGTCTTTGTATTCTTGGTTTTTGCTTCTTTCTTTTGGACTTTGTGGATTTTGTTTTTGACCTTTTTGATCTTCTGAGCGTTTGAGTTTTTGCCTTTTTTCTTATTTGGATTTTGGACTTTGAACCTTGGGATATTTTATTTTTGTTTATCTTCTGTGCTTTGGATTATTCTTTTTGTTTTTTTCCCTTGGATTGTACATAGTGTAAATGAACTGTTTTTGTTACTTTTCTACTTCTGCCTCACGCCTCTGCACTTGAGTCATCCCCCTGGTGGCCTAGTGGGGGTTTGCTGGATTATCACACCAGCGAACCAGGTTCAAATCCCAGCAAAACCCTAACATGACTTGGAAGCAACCCTGAAACAAGGGTTTACCTGAGTCTGGGTTTTTTTGAAGCAGAGCCATCCATGAAAAGTTGGGGTTTTGCAAAGGAACCTCGCTGAGATCAGAGTGAGGTGAACAAACCTGGAAATACTGTACATACAAAATAATGAGGTTCACGATCATCCTCTGTGGGTAACAGCATCACAGAGTTTAAGATAAAACAGTGTTTCACTGTGATATTAGTCATTTCCAGCAATGCAGCACTGTACCTGAGCCAGCGAGCTGCTGACAAATGAGATGTTTTTGTTCTAGGAGAAAAGCAGAACCAACATGTAGAATAAATAATGTTAACTCTGAATAGCTCATTATGTCTTGTGAGGCTACTACAGCCTTCTGAACTGTGACAACAGCTCTGAGATATTGCAGTAATCTTGCTGCCACATGACAATAATATGCATCTAGTCGTAACTTACCGCCATACTGTTGTAGTAATCCTGATGTCATATATCCTCTGAATTCTCATCAACTGTCTGGATGAAAAGACAAGTGGGTGTCTGGGATCCCCAGTATAGGAGTGCTTCCTTACTGTGAATCAGTAAACTGAGGGGAGACTCAAGAATAGCATAATTAAGAATAAATGCATGACATAAAATGTAATCTTGCATGATAGGCCTCTCTCGAGCATACCTTATCTTTTCTGCGCTCCTCTATAGCCTAAGCACTGAAACCTTAGAACTGAGAAGCATGCCATACCGGAAAAAAATCTAAAACAATCTCTCTCACACACACACACACACACACACACTTTTGAAAACAAAAATCTTTCTGCTTAGGGGGTAGAAGTTGCGCATTTAAACTTAGATGTTTAAAATCTTCTTAAACACTTTAAAACTTTCCGTTACACTTACTATGTGTACTATTTAATGAAAAATTTTGTATTTATGAAAAAAATAGTATGCAGGTTAGGGACATTGGGAGCTCAAGCTTTTACAGCCTGCAGGTCTTGTACAAATCTTCACTGTTTTTCTTAACTGGAAAAAAATAGGAGTGCGCATGGTGGACCTAGGGCAATCTACAATTAAGTCAAGTTTATTTCTATAGCGCTTTTAACAATAGACGTTGTCGCAAAGCAGCTTTACAGAATTTGAATGACTTTAAACATGAGCTAATTTTATCCCTAATCTATCCCCAATGAGCAAGCCTGTGGTGACGGTGGCAAGGAAAAACTCCCTCAGACGACATGAGGAAGAAACCTCGAGAGGAACCAGACTCAAAAGGGAACCCATCCTCATTTGGGTGATAACAGACAACATGATTATAATATTTTTAACAGTTTTAACATGCAGTCAGTTTTGTTGATGTTATAACTCTTCATTGATGGAAACTTGAGTGCAAAACTGTTCATGACAATTGCAGTCCTAAAGTTAGCAAGTCAACTGTAGTCCTCAGCCATGAAAGCATTACTGTAAGTGTCCAGAGCGTCTTCCAAGTGTGACTTTCACCTGTCCATATGGGGCCATCCTCCACAGGAGCGATGCGATGAGACTCCAACCAGACACAGGGCACCAGGATGGATCAGGCAGGTCCGAGGAGCAGAAGAGGTCAGCATCTCGATCCCAGGACCGACATGTAACTAAGAGGGACAGATGGGGGGGGGGGGGGACGGGACACAGGTTGTTAGGTAAGCCCAATGTCACCTGAATAATTAGGAACAGTATACATATTGCACTGAGTACAAGCAGGGACTTTGGCAAAACTAACTATGACAGCATAACTAAAAGGGGAGAGCCAGAAGGTAACACAGGCATGAGGGAGCCCCAGGACATAAAGCAGCCAGTGTCGTGTAGTGACATTAAATTTCTTATCTTGGCAATATTTCTGAGATGAAAGAAAGCCATCCGGGTAATGTTATCGATGTGAGTTTTGAATGAAAAACTGGGGTCAATAATCACCCCGAGGTCTTTTACTGCTGCACGTGAAGAAACAGAAAGGCCATCCAGAGTTACTATGTAATCAGAAAACTTACTTCTAGTTGCATGTGGTCCTATTACAAGTACTTCAGTCTTGACAGAGTTAAGCAGAAGGAAGTTTTACAACCCCAATTCCAAAAAAGTTGGGACAAAGTACAAATTGTAAATAAAAACGGAATGCAATGATGTGGACGTTTCAAAATTCCATATTTTATTCAGAATAGAACATAGATGACATATCACATGTTTAAACTGAGAAAATGTATCATTTAAAGAGAAAAATTAGGTGATTTCAAATTTCATGACAACAACACATCTCAAAAAAGTTGGGACAAGGCCATGTTTACCACTGTGAGACATCCCCTTTTCTCTTTACAACAGTCTGTAAACATCTGGGGACTGAGGAGACAAGTTGCTCAAGTTTAGAGATAGGAATGTTAACCCATTCTTGTATAATGTAGGATTCTAGTTGCTCAACTGTCTTAGGTCTTTTTTGTCGTATCTTCCGTTTTATGATGCGCCAAATGTTTTCTATGGGTGAAAGATCTGGACTGCAGGCTGGCCAGTTCAGTACATGGACCCTTCTTCTACGCAGCCATGATTCTGTAATTGATGCAGTATGTGGTTTGGCATTGTCATGTTGGAAAATGCAAGGTCTTCCCTGAAAGAGACATTGTCTAGATGGGAGCATATGTTGCTCTAGAACCTGGATATACCTTTCAGCATTGATGGTGTCTTTCCAGATGTGTAAGCTGCCTATGCCACACGCACTAATGCAACCCCATACCATCAGAGATGCAGGCTTCTGAACTGAGCGCTGATAACAACTTGGGTCGTCCTTCTCCTCTTTAGTCCGAATGACACGGTGTCCCTGATTTCCATCAAGAACTTCAAATTTTGATTTGTCTGACCACAGAACAGTTTTCCACTTTGCCACAGTCCATTTTAAATGAGCCTTGGCCCAGAGAAGACATCTGCGCTTCTGGATCATGTTTAGATACGGCTTCTTATTTGAACTATAGAGTTTTAACTGGCAACGGCGGATGGCACGGTGAATTGTGTTCACAGATAATGTTCTCTGGAAATATTCCTGAGGCCATTATGTGATTTCCAGTACAGAAGCATGCCTGTATGTGATGCAGTGCCGTCTAAGGGCCCGAAGATCACGGGCACCCAGTATGGTTTTCCAGCCTTGACCCTTACGCACAGAGGTTCTTCCAGATTCTCTGAATCTTTTGATGATATTATGCACTGTAGACGATGATATGTTCAAACTCTTTGCAATTTTACACTGTTGAACTCCTTTCTGATATTGCTCCACTGTTTGTCAGTGCAGAATTAGGGGGATTGGTGATCCTCTTCCCTTCTTTACTTCTGAGAGCTGCTGCCACTCCAAGATGCTCTTTTTATACCCAGTCATGTTAATGACCTATTGCCAATTGACCTACTGAGTTGCAATTTGGTCCTCCAGCTGTTCCTTTTTTGTACCTTTAACTTTTCCAGCCTCTTATTGCCCCGTCCCAACTTTTTTGAGATGTGTTGCTGTCATGAAATTTCAAATGAGCCAATATTTGGCATGAAATTTCAAAATGTCTCACTTTCGGCATTTGATATGTTGTCTATGTTCTATTGTGGATACAATATCAGTTTTTGAGATTTGTAAATTATTGCATTCCGTTTTTATTTACAATTTGTACTTTGTCCCAACTTTTTTGGAATTGGGGTTGTAGTACTATATAATTTTTATATATTATTATTTTAATTAAGGATGTAGTTTTCTTTATCTATATTTCAATATTAAGCTTCATGTAAATTAATTCTGAAAAGCCCATTTGGGAGAATTAATAAAGATGTATTGTATTATATATTTTCAAGTTAATAAGCATCCAGTGTCTAATGTCCTTTACACATCCCTCAATTCTATTAAGCTGGTGTCTCTCATCTGGTTTTGCAGAAACATACAACTGTGTGTCATTAGCATAACATTTGAAACTAATACCATGCTTACGAATAATATCACCAAGAGGTAACATATATAAAGAAAAAAGCAGTGGACCCAAGACAGAACCTTGTGGAACACCAAACATCAATTACCCCTGCTGGTTTCAAAGAATTTAACACAGGCCTAATCCCTTCTATAGCTTCAGGTTTCAGGGGATACTGGGACTTACAGGGTCTAAATTCAAATTTTGGGGTGATCACCACTGGCTCAATATCCTTTATCAGTCCCACATCATGTTTACCTTGAGCCCACAATTGTTTGGGGACCTCTGATAAACATGGCGAATCAATTGAAAGTTTAGAAAATTGCCATTCTTTCTCCAGCACAGGTTTCTTATCAGTTACCAATACATGTCTCTCTACAGAGCCAGTAAAATCCAAATTCATTTGAAATGCATTCATGGTTTTACTGTACAGTAAATTTTGATCTGTGCTGTATTGCCAATCATTTGCATTCAAACATTTTAACACCCATGGGCCCCAAATCCTTCCACCTATCCTACTTTTGTTTTGCCAAGGACACATGTAGAGGTGTGTGTGTACTAAATGTCAGTTGGCAATCGCTTGGTGATTGCACAAAGGCAGCACACTTGTGATTGTCCCTAAATAACTTCAACAACAGTTCCTCAGGTTGATTAGGGTGTTTTCTACCCTCCTTAAACCAGTTCTGCTTGAACTTAACATCTGGGTACCTGTGGCTAATGTGAGCAGTGCAATGTAAGTTTTCTGTTCACATATAATCAGCATTAATTGGGCTAGTGTGTGTTTTTGCCATCTCAATCAGCTTATGATTCATATTCTGTTAGGACTAGGACTGTTTTGGCCTCTAGAGGCCGCTGTTATTTCCTTTTCATGTCGTGTTTATTTTGGCCTCTAGAGGCCGCCACTGTTCCTGTGTTTTGTGTTTGTGTTAATTGCCTAATTATCTTCACCTGTGTCCTTAATTAGTTTGTCTATTTATACCCCTGAGTTCAGTCCTCTTGTCACGGAGTCTTTGTGCTGTTATGTTTATCTCCAGTTTCCTTTGTACTGTGTTTTTTGATCTTCTTAGCTTTTGAATTTTTGCACTTTGCTTTTCTTTTGGATTATACTCTTTGGTTTTTTTTTTGTCTTTTGTTTTGCCCTGTATATAGTGTATATAGTTTAAATAAACCTTTTGATTCTTTTTCTACTTCCGCCTCACGCCTCTGCATTTGAGTCATCCCCCTGGTGGCCTAGTGGGGGTTTGCTGGATTATCACACCAACGAACCAGGTTCGAATCCCAGCAAAACCCTAACAGAAAGACTCCGTCATGACCGACTCAGCAGAGGCTGCTTCAACTGTCTACCCGGCCAACCTTCAGGGAATTATGGCAGCTTTGACACGCTTCGGAGCGACCATGGACGCTCATGGATGTACGCTCACCAGCCAACGTGAGGCCCTCGCTCGCCACGAGGAACTGCTTCAGCAAATTGGGAAAACCCTGGCACAGCTGACATCTCTGCCTGCATCTCCTGCTCCTGATCCAGCTCCCACTCCTGCTCCAGTGCCTCCTGCAATGCTGCCTTCTTCACCTCGCGAACCCAGCCTTCCTGCACCACAGAGGTATGACGGCAAGCACAGTGAGTGCCGAGAGTTCCTTACCCAGTGTCAACTCACCTTTGAGCTTCAGCCTACCACCTACACTACGGATCGCCGCAAGATTGCCTTTGTGATCACCTTATTAGCTGGTAAGGCGCGAGCCTGGGCTACTGCTATCTGGCAAAGACAAGGACCTGAGTGCTTTGATTTCCAGCTGTTTTCTGAAGAGATGCTTCGGGTCTTCGATCAGGCAGACATCAGTACCGACGCAGCCCGAAAGCTCATGTCCATCCGGCAAGGAGGAAGCGTCGCAGATTACGCCATCTCGTTCCGAACACTCGCAGCAGTAAGTGGATGGAACGAGACTGCCCTGGTGTCAGCCTTCCACCATGGTCTGTCTGACCCCATGAAGGACGGTCTGGCCTCTATTGGATGCCCAAGTGACCTCGAAACCCTCATCTCACATGCTATTCGTCTGGACAACAGGATGAGAGAACGCCACCAAGCCTTGAGCCCCCCCAGCCTCCCTACCTCTACCTGGAGACCGTCTACCTCCTTCAGTGACTGTCCAGAACCCATGCAAGTGGGTCGTACTCGCCTCTCCGCATCTGAGAGGGAGCGCAGAAGGAGGGACAAGTGCTGCATCTACTGTGGCAAGCCTGGTCACTTCCGAGCATCATGTCCCGAACTCTTGGGAAAAGGACCGCCCCGTCCAGCCGAGGGAGGGTTGTGACGGGGCCTACCCTCTCTCCCGGACTCCCTGGCCAAGGAATCTACATCCCGGTCTCCATCTCCTGGGGTGAGTCTGTCCACTCTTGTCAAGCTTTGATAGACTCAGGGGCGGCTGGGAACTTTATGGATATTCACTTCGCCCAAAGCATCAATATTCCGACTGCACCTCTTGAAGTCCCACTGTCTGTGTCTGCCCTCGATGGCCAAGCGTTAGGTGATGGAAGAGTCACCCAAGTTACTTCTCCAGTTTTCCTCCAGTCTCAAGGTCACAAGGAAGAAATATCCCTGCACCTGATTCCTTCACCTGAGTTCCCAGTTATTCTAGGCCTTCCTTGGCTTACTCGCCACAACCCTCGCATAGACTGGGTAACAAGCCAGGTTGTGGAATGGGGCCCTGCATGCCATGCCTCTTGTCTGCTCTCTAGCTCTCCTGTGTCTCCTGCCGAGCCCCCTGATCTCACCGAGTTATCTCAAGTTCCCACAGAGTACTGGGATCTCAAGGAGGTATTCAGCAAGAGCAGGGCCGCCGTTCTTCCTCCGCACCGGGCCTACGACTGTGCCATCGACTTGCTCCCTGGGACTACCCCTCCTCGTGGCAGACTGTTTTCACTCTCTCAGCCAGAACGCAAGGCCATGGAGGAATACCTCAAAGATGCCCTGGTCTCTGGGTTTATTCGACCCTCCACTTCACCTGCTGGAGCCGGCTTCTTCTTTGTCGGCAAGAAGGATGGGGGGCTCCGACCATGTATTGATTACAGGGGCCTGAATAAGATCACTGTGCGCAACCGATATCCCCTTCCGCTGATGTCCACAGCTTTCGACCTGCTCCAAGGCGCCACCGTCTTCACCAAGTTGGACCTACGGAACGCATACCACCTCATCCGTATCCGACAGGGAGACGAGTGGAAGACTGCCTTTAACACCCCGTCTGGGCACTACGAATACCAGGTGATGCCCTTCGGACTCACCAACGCACCAGCTGTTTTTCAGGCCCTAATCAACGACGTCTTAAGGGACATGATTAACCTATACGTTTTTGTCTACCTCGACGACATCCTTATCTTTTCCAAGACCGTGCAGGAGCACCGCCACCATGTCCGCCAGGTTCTCCAGAGGCTGCTACAGAACAATCTGTTCGCCAAGGCCCAGAAATGCGAATTTCATGTTCCCGAGGTCTCCTTTCTGGGATTTATTGTACGGACAGGCCAACTCCAAATGGACCCTGCCAAGACCCTGGCCGTCCGGGACTGGCCTACTCCCAAGTCCGTTAAGGAGGTTCAGCGGTTCTTAGGATTCGCTAACTTCTACCGCAAGTTCATCAGGAACTTCAGTTCTGTGGCAGCACCCATGTCAGACCTCACCAAAGGGACAGGTGGATCTTATGGCTGGTCTCCTCAGGTAGAAAAGGCGTTCAAAGACCTCAAGGACCGCTTCTGCACGGCACCCATTCTGGTTCTCCCGGACACCTCCCAACCATTCATCGTGGAGGTGGACGCCTCGGACAGTGGTGTCGGCGCGGTGCTCTCTCAACGTTCGGAAGGAAAGCTGCACCCCTGCGCTTACTTCTCCCACCGCCTGAGTCCTGCTGAGTCCCGGTACGATGTGGGGGATCGAGAACTGCTAGCGGTCAAACTGGCCCTTGAGGAGTGGAGGCACTGGCTGGAGGGAGCACAACATCCATTCCTGGTTTGGACTGACCACAAGAACCTGGAGTACCTCCAGCAAGCCAAGAGACTGAACCCTCGACAGGCTAGGTGGGCCCTGTTTTTCAGTCGGTTTGACTTCACCCTCTCATACCGCCCCGGCTCCAAGAACACCAAACCTGACGCACTGTCCAGACTGTTCTCTGCCACTAACAGGGAGAATGAAGTCGGGCCTATTATCCCTGTGTCCCGGATTGTGGCCCCTGTCCGCTGGGGTATTGAGGAGGCTGTCCGACGAGCCCAACGCCAGGACCCCGGTCCTGGGACGGGGCCACCAGGCCTCTTGTACGTCCCACATCAAGCCCGGGCCAAGGTTCTCCAGTGGGGTCACTCTTCCCCTCTCACCGCCCACCCGGGAGCTCGGAGGACCCTGGACTTCCTGAAAAGATGCTTCTGGTGGCCTAACATGGAGAAGGAAGTAAGGTCATTTGTCCTGTCCTGTGAGGTTTGCACCAGAACCAAGAACCCACGACAGCGTCCCCAGGGTCTCCTGCATCCTCTGACCATTCCCCGGCGTCCCTGGTCCCACGTGGCAGTCGACTTTATCACGGGTCTCCCTGAGTCACAAGGTAACACGGTCATTTTGGTCTTAGTTGACAGATTCTCTAAGGCCTGCCGCTTCATACCACTGTGCAAACTCCCCTCTGCTCTTGAAACTGCGAAACTATTGTTTAATCATGTCTTCCGAGTCTTTGGTCTTCCACAGGACATCGTCTCAGACCGAGGGCCCCAGTTCTCCTCCCGAGTGTGGCACGGGTTCTGCAAGGTCATCGGAGCCACTGCCAGCCTCTCCTCTGGGTTTCACCCACAGTCCAATGGTCAGACGGAGAGGCTCAACCAGGACCTGGAAACCACCCTGCGAGGCCTGGCTATGGATAACCCGACATCGTGGAGCACCTGGCTGCCATGGGCGGAGTACGCCCACAACACCCTGCAGTCATCGGCCACCAAGCTGTCGCCATTCCAGTGCCAATTCGGGTTCCAGCCACCTCTGTTCCCGGACCAGGAGGAGGACGCGGGGGTGCCCTCGGTCAACCAATATGTGAGACGGTGTCGCAAGACCTGGAGCAAGGTCAGGAAGACCCTCATACAGACCTCCAGAACCAACCAGACTCAGGCCAACCGCCATAGAAGACCTGCACACGCTTTCCGCCCTGGGCAGCGTGTTTGGCTGTCCACTAAGGACCTTCCACTGCGGGTGGAGAACCGCAAGCTTGCTCCTCGCTACATTGGCCCCTTCAAGGTGGTGCGCAGGGTGAACCCTGTCTCCTACCGGCTCCAGTTGCCCCGGACTCTGAGGATCAACCCCACTTTCCATGTTTCCCTGTTACGGCCCGTACGGACGTCTACGTATGCCCCTGCCCCTAGGAACCCCCCACCCCCCCGCATCTTCCAGGGGCAGACTGTGTTCACTGTGAATCGCCTGCTTGACTCCCGCCGGGTCCGCGGCGGGTTGCAATATCTGGTGGACTGGGAGGGCTATGGTCCTGAGGAGCGCTGCTGGGTTCCTGCTCGGGATGTCCTTGATAAAGAACTATGTCGGGACTTCCATTCGGCCCATCCGGATCGCCCTGGGAACGTCAGGAGACGCTCCTAGAGGGGGGGGTCCTGTTAGGACTAGGACTGTTTTGGCCTCTAGAGGCCGCTGTTATTTCCTTTTCATGTCGTGTTTATTTTGGCCTCTAGAGGCCGCCACTGTTCCTGTGTTTTGTGTTTGTGTTAATTGCCTAATTATCTTCACCTGTGTCCTTAATTAGTTTGTCTATTTATACCCCTGAGTTCAGTCCTCTTGTCACGGAGTCTTTGTGCTGTTATGTTTATCTCCAGTTTCCTTTGTACTGTGTTTTTTGATCTTCTTAGCTTTTGAATTTTTGCACTTTGCTTTTCTTTTGGATTATACTCTTTGGTTTTTTTTTTGTCTTTTGTTTTGCCCTGTATATAGTGTATATAGTTTAAATAAACCTTTTGATTCTTTTTCTACTTCCGCCTCACGCCTCTGCATTTGAGTCATCCCCCTGGTGGCCTAGTGGGGGTTTGCTGGATTATCACACCAACGAACCAGGTTCGAATCCCAGCAAAACCCTAACATATTCAAAACATCTGAGGGCACCAGCCTCTACTCATACACATAAAGGGGTGGAGATGGATCTAATTTAATCATTACTCATAACTGTGCTCTCCTCTTCTGGGATTCACACTATATATAGCCCCTCTGGGGTACTTAAGAGACCTATGCCTAACCTGTGCATTAGGTCTCTCCCCAGTATATTTACTGGGTAATAATAAAATAATAAAAAATGAAACTCAAATATTTCAAACTTACCCAGTCTACAGAGGAGTGGCTCAGTAAATTTCTCAAAGACCTGCTGTCCAGAAGTGCCCACAGTGTTTCCAGAATCAGTTGCTGATTTTGTTGCTGTGTAGAAAACTCTGAGGATCTAGTGTCCCGCTCCTGAATCTACTAAAAAATCTAAAAGCTTATTAGAGACAGTTAAAGAAGATACTGGCATTTTCAAACATAATTTATCAGTGTATAATGCTTATGTACCTCATTTGTTTTGGGGACCTCTTTCCCTAGCCTCTGTGCAAGCTGTCGCAAGCATTGAGTGCAAAACAGATTCTTCACTGCAAGAAGCTTAAGTGGCTAGGAATGGTGATCAGTCTGCTTTCTTGGTGATCTTGCCTTTGGATAATGTGGACATTGGTCATGCCAGTGATTAGGTGAGCCACAGATGAAGCATCCATCTCAGCGCTGTTGACATTTTCCTCTTCCATGACCTCTCCCACACTGCTGTTTTACTCGCATAACTTGCACCTCCACAACCATTATAAGCATGGTCTTGTGAAGAGTGTTGTCCTTTTTTCTGTGTTTCTGCTGTCTCTGCAGATAGTTCTGTACTACATGTCTTTGCAGATATTGTGCTCCTGTTTCATTGTCTTGCTGCTTACAGTCTATTTGAACTGGAAACCTAATTCTGACAGCATCCTGCAATCCAGTAATGAACTCTCGGTAGGCCCCATTACTGATGTGCATCCAATCTGGATGATTTTCATGATCCTCTTCTTTTCAGGTAACTTGTCCTGGATCTTGCTGAAGTCTAAACCCAGTTTCTCTATGAACACTCAGCGTAATTCATGGCTAGTGGGGAGGAATATTTTACAGAAGTTGTCAAGTTGCTCAGCAAGCTGCCTAAGGTCCTTTATTTCAGCAGCAATCTGCATAATATCCTCTGGGCTCCAAGGACCCAAGGCCATAGCTGGGCCCTCTGGACCTTCTGGACCTGCTACAGCAGTCACTGGCATATGGATAACTGTGCAAACCTTCTCACCTTTATCAGCACACACTGGGGAGTCTTCAGTTCCCTTTTTTACTGTGTGGGACCTTGTGTGCGATGACACTGGAGTAGATGTCACGATCTGTGTGGAGCTTTCACCTTGTTCAAGTTCCTCTATGGGGTGATTATGGTCCTGCATTTGTTGACCAGCAGAAAGTGACACAGGCACTGTTTCTGGAGGCAGAGAAGAAGACAGAGGGAGAGGTGGAGAAAACGAATCCTGCATCAGGTTGAGTTTTGGATGAATGCCAGCAGACATCACGTCCATCTTCTGCAAAGTTCGGGACATATATGGGGGCGATGAAGCTGTAAAAGCCAAAGCACTAAAATTCTGATTAATTCCCTGCTGTTCTACCTGACCCTGATATGCAGGGCCGGCTCTAGGTCTTTGGCTGCCCTAGGCGAGATTGAGTTTTGGCGCCCCCCCCCCCAAGAAAAAAAACCCTCTAATAACATCTAAATAACACTTTAATCTAATCACTCTATTCTATTACTATTAAACAATGTACGGTGCATGGACAATAAACAAGAAGTAATTTTTATCTTTTTCATTATTGTTATCATTGTTAACATAAAGTGTCACAAAGTAAAATGACCACACAAATTCAATACATATCTCCATATAATGGACAAAAACTCTTCCGCACCCTGTTCAAAGTGTAGTGCATGGACAATAAACAAGAAATTATTTTTAGTTTCTTTTTTGCTATTAAAAGTTAAGTCATCTCTGAAGAATTAACAAATTAAATGAATAAAAAATTCTACAATTCTAAATTGTGCAAACTTAAGCACCCTGTTAGGACATCAATGGGCTGTATTTTCAAACAAAAGTGCTATTATGGGTACTTTGTTATTGAAGTCTATTGCTGTTTGCATCTAGTTAGCTAGGCAGACATTGATTCAGGCGTCTAAAATATTAATTTGCCACTATAATGGTTGATATGAGAGATTAGATCAGACTTACCTCTATACTTGGCTCTATTTGTTTCTTCCTGTAGCCTTCGTTTGCGCCCTTGCGCACCCGAGAGTTTGGATTTCTTCATTTAAGCACTTGTAGTCTGGGCTACTTTTTGCAGTGGATAGCCATTCTCATTCCCCGATGAACACCGCTCCCCCTGCCCCCCTTATAACCTACCATTGTGCATTTTTAGTAGGCATAAGGAAATCACCGACCACTACTGCGTAGGCTACACTTGTTTTTCAACCTTTTTGAGCCAGGGCGCACTTTTTTCAATGAAAAAATCTCAAGGCACATCACCAATAGAAAATGTTGACTGAAACTAAAACGCTGTTGCCAATATTTACAATATACAGTCATTCTATAATTTTCCACGGTACACTTGGTGATCTCTCACAGCACACTAGTGTTCCGCGGTACTAGAGTTCGGCAGCACAGTGGTTGAAAACACTGTACACCACTGATGCACTTGGTAACATCTCCATTCAATAACTCCATCCCTCCTTTTTGGTGGGGTTTTGGTCGCCCTTGGCGCCCCTGGGCACACTTTGCGCTCTAGGCAATTGCCTAGGTCGCCTATAGCAATCGCCGGCTATGATTACATGGCCAAAACAGAGAATAGCCGCGGATGCGCACTTGGGCGCCCGAAGACACACTATAGACAGGGCGAACCACTGTTGAGAGCTTATTGTTTCATGATTAACAACCACCACCACACCCCACCCCACCCCGCTTTTTTTGACAAATCGCACCCTGACTACATGCTTTGCTGTACAATTAAATTAGGCTAAGACATTATAATGCTGACTCATTTTCAGAATAGTGGAAGTCATAATTTTTCTCCCCCCGTTTCTGCACCCCTGGATGGACGCAGCGCCCTTAGCATTTGCCTATATTGCCTATGCCACGGGCCGGCTCTGCTGATATGTATGTGAATTTGCCCATTTATCTCTTATCACAGCTTCTGTTTGCCACATTTTAAATACACCCCAATCAACCTATATTCTGTTTTTCTTCTTTTTTTCTCCATTATCTTTCTCTACCCGTTTCAAACTCTCCTCGAGATTCTGTATCTGTTGTACACTTAAACTACCTCCCTCCGGAAATCCGCATTGTTCTCCTCACATCTTAAGTCCATAATTAGTTAATATATATTGAATGTTTGGACTAGAGGGATAGGTTTTAGGAGTTTTTTTCAATTTCTGCTTGTTTCAATCCCGTCAGCCCCATTGTTAATATCGCAGAGAAACTGTAAAGACCATGTTTTACTCTCACATTCTTCCCCCAAAATGTGTCGTGATCACGATTTTACTGCTATTCGTCAATAAACAGGTAGGTTTTTAGTCCGCCCAAAACCTTACTTGAAAAAAGCAGAAAAGGCTTTCCTCTTTTTTTCTCAATTTACTCTCAACCTGGCACGTATTCACCCTTTCACAAATACGCATCCAGATGGTCAGTTGCTTGCCACCTGCACATGCATCTTACTACCTTAGTACATAGTAGAGTACATTACCTCTACTTACTTACTAAAGTTCTCTGCAACACACAATCATTTATCATCAATTTACGAGAACAAAAACTTTTCCTCACCACAAGTTCATTGGATCAGGGTTTCCCCAGGTTTGACCACCATAAATTTAAGACTTTTTTAAGACCTTTTTAAGACCACTTAAATGAGAATTAAGACCTACATCCCACCCATTATGCGGTCGTAGAACACCAGATCAAATTCCCAATAATGACAAATGTTTCAAGTAAAAATACTTTTATTATAAAAGTTATATACTTAAAAGTCATTATGTGCATTGCTTGTCAAATCTTCACATTGAAAACAAGCAAAACCGAATTTTGTTATGGAAGACGTTTTGTTTTTTCCACAGGAGAATGTTGTAACGACTTCCGAGTCTGGGAACATAGCCTTAAAGAGTTCGCTTATGCCCTCATTCGAGCTGTACGAGTGTTGTTCCGTAATTTGTTTTTAAAATCCAGAGCACCTCGGCCCGAAGTGTCGGGGTTCCACCGACACCCATCATGCCACTGCTCGGCCCTTGTGTTGTTGCTAGCCTTGCCGATGATGTCTGGCTTGGCTGATGCTGCTGACGTTCGACAGTGGTGCTAGTGCCAACTCCAGGTGCATTCGGAGATTGAACCGTGCAGAACTGAGCGATGTGGCAGTGGAGGGCAGATGCAATGTGCTTTGAACTCTTCATGTGAGACTCTAAAGCGAAATGACCTATAGTGGACAACTTGAAGGTCTTTCGACAAACACAGCATCTTGCTTCAACGTCGCTTCCAGGAACCTCCCTCACCCAATCACGATATCTTTCATCTGAAAGCCACTGCTGATTAAAACGACACGTCCCCATGCTGCGATTCGCGGAGTCTCCTCTCCACCACGGACTCCAACGATTGCGCCGGCGCGAAAATGTATCAATATTGTTTCTTTCTTTGCGCATACTCCAAGAAATTCATTGATGTTACGCAAAACCCATGTTTTCACATTGTAGAATAGTACAGGGCTTTCCACAAGTGCCGGCTGCCGGCCAAACAGCCGACTACACAATTAAGTCCAGCCGGCTACTTTAATGACTATTATTTTTGTAGCCCACAGGCTCTAAATATTAATTTTAGATTTTAATAAAATTAAATGTTTATCTAACGGACTGACAGTAATGTCAAACTGATTCGCGCTGTTTGTACCGATAATAACCACAAATTCCCCGCTGACTTCGTTGATCAAGGGAGAGTAACTCATCCGCAGCCCCGACATGCGGTGTGTGTGCGCACGCGCACTCGGCGGAGACAGTAGTGTGTCGGGGCTGTCGGAGGGAACAGAAGCAGAGATAATGCTTATTTTGTCTCCGGTAAACCAGTCTTCTCTCGTTCAATTACGTGCTGGCATCAAAAGACACCGTTGGTTGTAAATGAAACCAAACTGAGTCGTTGGAGTGTATTTTCATACACAAATGGAGAAATGTTCGCTGAGTGTTTAATTGTGTAGCCATCACTGCAGATCGTTGTTGTTAATTCATAGCATGCTCAGCTGCGTGAATGTGTCATGCACCGAAAATAAGAGATTTACAAGCCAGGAACGCCTCATGATACAATACGCAAGAAAAGAAAGAAGATTTACTGCCATTTTACTTTGTATTTGAGTAAAGTGAATAAATAAATGGTCTGTGGAAAATACATTTAATCCTGGGAACTGCGTGCACAGGAGTTTATTTTGTGTTTACTCCCGATCAACTCTGGAGAAATTCAGACTTTATACAGTAATGGGTGTCTATGGCGTTACACTTCAGCGGAGCTCGTTAAGTTAGAGTGTAGAGAGCTTGAAAAAGTAGCTCAAACTTTCTCATTTAAACTGCGTTTTCAGCCACAAATTTCACTCTACAGACATCATTTTCTCAAAAGTGGGAGTCACACTTGTCTTGAGTCACACAATGTGTCTACCTGAGCGATAGGATTTACAGTTTTTGAATGAGAAGCCTGAAAGTAAGGAGAGGACAGGCGCGCTGCCCCATAGACTCCCATTATAAACCTGGCAGCGCTTTTACTGCAAAATCAGAAAAGTCACTTGTTTTCAACTCGCTCTATTGTCCACATTTTTTACACTAGAGAAAAAAAAATACATCAATGTGTTCATGAGAACCTTGTAGCGCTCAGTGTGAAAGAATTTTGTGAATAGCTCCTTTCATTTCTGTGTAAATCCCTGTTGTTCGAGGAGAGGGAACTCTGAGAAAAAGCGCTCTTTGCTTGTCATATTGTGTCTCTTCCCTGCACCTGAGCACCGTTACCAAGGCGACGAGCTCCACTCAGGGAGCAGAGAGGGGAGGGGCTGCTCTCTCTTTCACACACACACAGGCTCAGAGCATCGGAGCCTCATAGCCTGTGATATGCGCACTGCATCACTCTCACCATTTCACACAGGGGAATTGTCGGCTCTAGTTTTGTGTTTACTCCTCCCCCCGGCTGGCTACTTATTTGTCATGGCCGGCTAGTATGAGCCTTAGTGGAAAGCCCTGATAGTATGAGTAAATTTAAGACCTTTGTTTAAAAAATTAAGACTTGGGCAAAGCAATTTAAGACTTTTTAAGGCCTTAATTTTGGAATATTAAATTTAAGACTTTTTTAAGACTTTTAAGACCCCGCGGCTACCATGTGGATGTCAGTGGCAGTGGGGGATCCCGTCCTCTAAAAAATCAGTCTGTCTCCTGAGAGCTCGTTAGACCTCTGGGCGATAATTTCCCCGAACCTGGATCTGGAAACATCCCCGCTACTCGTGACATGCCATCCTTATCGTCAAAATTGTGGTGGAAAAGTGTAATAAAAAACTCCAGGCTGTTAGGAAGGAACAAACAGAAAGGAATTTATTGAAAAGATGAATTAAAAATATACACCTTGCAAGGGGGCTTTCTCGAATGAAAGAATTTCACCCACTGAGAGCACCCCTGCTTTCCCACTCCCATCATTATATTGTCAAAATAACAGTAACACAACAGATATCTTCTTAGTGTCCAGCCTCGGCACCCTCTCTGTCACAATACACTGTCTCTGCACGTACGCAGGCCCGCCGACAGGGGGGGACAAACGGGTATGTTGTCCCCTGGCCCAGGAATGGGGGGGGGGGGCAGAACTGGGCTCTCATGAAGTTGCGATTATTTTATTTCATTTCAAAATGTGTTGATTTGGGGGAGAAATGTGCTATATTTGCATTCAATAAATGATTTCTAGATCTTTTGCCTTTATTGTCTTTGAAAAAGGCGTCAAGAACCCCCTACCACCCCTAATGCAAAAATGGTTTGGTCTGACTCTTTGATTAAGAGGAAAAAAACGACATCGTTTGATCATAGCGCTTCGACAATCAGCGTGCGTGCCATTTGCCAATATGCACAAGTCAGGAGCACAGAAAAGAAAAGAGAAAAAGAGAGGAAGAAACCAAGAGACTCAGGGGCTCACTGCATAAATATTTTAAAAAAGATTCGGATGATGCAACAGGTACTAGCAAAGGCAGTGGGGCAGCTGAGCCAGGTAAGACCAGTGTTGGGTACGTTACTTTCAAAAAGTAATTAGTTATAGTTACTAGTTACTTTTCCCAAAAAGTAACTGAGTTAGTAATGGAGTTACTTTGTCATAAAAGTAACTAATTACCAGGGAAAGTAATTATTCCGTTACATTTTGTTCCCCCTCAAAAAAAATCAAATTCAATTAGTGTAATCATAATAAAAGTGAATGTTAAATGTGTTTAATGACTGAAATGGACACTTAACAGAACCAATTAGTAATGTTATCTACACTATATTAATATTTTTGTGGGACAATGTGAGATAAGACATCTATCAAATGTACTAATATATTTTTGTAGTTATTAAAATTATGTTACTAATTACTGGCCACTGACAAGGACAAACGCTTTGTTCCTCGACATAATGTGCATTGCACGTAAACACTCTTGCCTTTTATTTCAAGTAATGAAAAGTAATAGCTGTATTTCCAATGTGAAAACGCAGTGCTGGGCTGACCGCTCGCCATCACTGTGTCTTCCGATTGAAAGAGCGCGCAGTAGTGCAGTAGGCGTGGCCTACCTACGTATGTTGTCCAAATCTACTCTGATTGGCTTACTGTGCCATTGTCTCGTGTCTCCCCGCCCCACACGAAAGCAGAGTAAAGAAAGGCTGAACGAGCAGCGTGCCAGATGAGAACAGCTTTAATAAACTAACGCATAGTATTTTATTGTAAGTAATGGGAACGGTGTTATAACGATGTAAAAAGTAATTAGTTAGATTACTCGTTACTACAAAAAGTAACGCCGTTAGTAACGCCGTTTATTTCTAACGCCGTTATTCCCATCACTGGGTAAGACACAGCCAACTTTTTCCAGCCCCGTAAAGTAACCCCAACCAAGGCACGCGCGGCACACAATTCATGTTACAAACAAGGGGAGAGCAAGTCACACTGAACACCATATCAAACGCACAGGGCATTGAATCATTTCATAACCACAATGGCTTAATAACATTGTGTTTCATATATCTGATTGAAGCTAAGAATATTTACATTAGCCCGCAATCATATCCCGCCATTTCTCGAGCGGTGTGTTCTTCTCTGCTTTTCACACTGGACAGTACGCACGCACGCACAACAAAAGTCTGGCGCATTGCATTTCGCATCTGAATAGTTACAGACGAAGGAAATGTTAAAATGTTAAAACTGTAAAAATGTTGAAATGCTAAAATGAAATGGTTGTTGACCGGTTGAATGGTTTTTGAATACCTGTCATTTAAAGGTTGGAGTGAGTAGAGACTGGGATAAGAGAGGTGTGTGTGTGTGGGTTGGCCCGGGGGGGGGGGGGGGGTGTTGTTATGGGGGGGCCCATTCAGAGCATTTTGTCCCGGGCCCAGCCAAAGCTGTCAGCGGCCCTGCACGTACGCATGCTTTACTAACCTAGAAAATAGAACGTAAACAGCATTCTTCATTGTACATAAACATGAGACACAGTGTCTGACCTTCCAAATGTCTAAGAGCCACGAGTTCTCTAAAAGTTATATTCTTCTCCTACACAGTGTCTTTTAAAGCTAAAGATCACTAAAAGCATAAGAATAAATCTAAAAATTAGATTTTCCTCTACAGTCCCCACAGACCCAGCACAATAGGTTCAAGAGAATCATTTATGGTGTAATTGATTCACTATGGTTATCTGAGACCTTCACTGTTACTGGGTCTCTGGGTCCTCTGCCCAGGATGTCTTGTTAAAACTCTGGTTTGCACCAAAGTCAATGAGGGCTCTGACAGACTGAATCTCATCTCGTCTTCATCCGCTTTATCTGGGGCCGGGTCGCGGAGGCAGCAGTCTGATCATGGAAGCCCAAACTTCCCTTTCCCCAGACACCTCGGCCAGCTCCTCGGGAAGAACACTGAGGCCTTCCCAGGCCAGCCGAGAGACATAGTCCCTCCAGCGTGTCCTGGGTCTTCCCCGGGGCCTCCTCCCGGGGGGACATGCCTGGAACACCTCCCTAGGGAGGCGTCCAGGAGGCATCCGCTTCAGATGCCTCCAGACTGAATCTTGTTCTAAAAAATCTTCTTGATGGGCAACACTGACCCTTCAGCAGGGAAAGAATGTGTAGAAATGCCCACCCATATCCCTGCATCTATTGGTAGGCAGACCCTTTTACTGGGCAGTGGAAGATTAAATGTCCAGACTGTCCACAGTAAAAGCAGGAACTAGCCACATGATGATGCCTTCTTTCTAGGGGCCATGCTGGTTGGCTAGTGATAGAAGCCTGAAGACTCTCCATCTGGGAGGAGAGTCTTTGTAGCGTGTCAGTAATGGCAGTCATGCTCTGTTCACTGCTGCAATCTCTAGCTGATGAGCCCTGAGAACTAAGCCCTGTTTAGCCAGTGCTGTTTTAAACACATTCTTAGTCTCCTGGATCCATTGTGTGGTGGAAGTATTCTGTCATGACCTGAAGGCCACAGGTGCAGATTAGAACCCAAGGAGCAGCTATGAAAATCATAAGAGAGAGAGACTGGGACATACCTGATGAGACAAGCGGCAAAGCAGAAAGGAGAAGAACAGGCTGGAAACAGTCATAGCAGCACTGATGGTATTCCCCTGGGCGAAAGCCCCAGAATGGCAGAGCAGAAACTGAATCCACCCTGAAAATCTAAGGGAGTAATCTGAGTGCAACCGGCAAGCAGTGAGAAAAAAATCCAAAGAATGGCAGGCAAAAACTCGTAATCCAAAAATGGCAGGTAAAAACTCGTAATCCAAAATGGCAGGCAAAAACTCATAATCCAAAACAGTAGGCAAAAAGTTGTAATCCAGAAACGTAATCTGAATAGTTAATTGGATACAGGTTGACTCCATTCAACTAATTATGTGACTTCTTATGGTAACTGTTGGTATTCAAACTAATTTAGTAGTTTCACAACAACACTTTTACATTTGCTATTTGTAAATTATTTTGCAAACTGGATTTCCCCACTTCAATATTATTAGCTATTTTGTGTAGCTTTATGCCCTATAATATCAAATAGTTCCATTCCATGATACAAAAACGTGTTCAAGGCACTGGATGTTATCAATTTACTAGCTTATTCCACATCAGCATGCTCTATGCTATTCGTTTACTGTCTTCACTGTTTGCCCAGCAAACAGGTTTTTTTTTTTTTCTCAAATGGGGCTTGAAAAAGCCTAAACTCAGTATTTCTGATTGAAATCCCAGATGGACAGATTTGTCAGTTTCAACAGAGTAGATTATAGATAGTCAGTTTAACCCTGAATAAGGTTAACAGAAACAAAGTGAAGAGAAACAGTGTAACATTTTTCAGTATTAGAACATGATAGTGTGTGTGTGTGTGTGGTGTGTGTTTTATGAAGACTGCAGAGCTTTTGGATTATAAAACTAACAAAGTGAATCCAACTAACCTCTGTCAACCAGCCAACTGCACAAGGCTAGTAAAGCTAACTGCTCCAGTCAGACCAGCTTACCACCTGTTGACACTTGGCCAGGCAGTTCCGGCTGGGAGGTGAAATAGCCAACTAACTATTCCAGCCTGACATCAGCAAAAGCAGACTGGGAGACTAGCTTTACCACCAGTGAAACCAGCCAGGCCAGGCTGGAAGACCAGCAAACTATTTTAGACTGGTCTTAAGCAGGAATATTATTTACCGTAGATGTGATACTAAATAGGTTTGCTGATAGGCTAAATATAAAATAGGCTTGCTGATATTAAAGCAAGTATTTGCACAGATGATGTATGTATGTGAAAATAATCATGAAACAAATTAACAATTTCAATGCAGCATTTCTGTTATTGTCTCAGAAAGCCAATTATAAAGTTCATTTTTCACTTTGCCTCGCTTTCTATTTCAACCCTAACTGTGAGGGAGACTGAGAATCATCTGGATAATCTATTCCACAGTGTCATGAAATAATGAAACACATTAGGACTGATTGGAAAAGCATTCAGAAATCACTGCTGCACTCATATATTTAAGTCATACTTTAAAGGCAAGACACTGCTAAACCAGCACTGATTTTTTTTCATGATGATTTAATGATGTATTTGGCATTTAGTTTTTAAAGTTAATGAAGTTCTGGGAGTATAATGTATTCTTAATAAAATAACATTTATGAAAATTCAGAAAATAGGTCATGATTTATTTCACAAAAATGATCAAACTGTGATGGAAATTTCTAATAAACACTTCAGAACGCTTAGCAGTTGTCTTTTCAGTTATTTATTATGGTAAACCATATAAGATAGGAAAGAAAGAAAATTAAAGCAGAACACCACCTCTAGTGATGTGAGAGTACGCGCGCGCTCTGAGTTGTGTTTTAGTGGCTGTTATCTATATACTCTAAAGGCATTCACTTTGCTGCCCGTGTCTTCACGTGATTGGCTCAATATTTTCTATGAAGCTTTGCTAATGAGTGCACCTGGCATACTTTGGTACCGTACGTGCAGGCAGATGCAAGCAGGGAGAACTCAAGCTCTCTGCTTATCACCACCAAGGTCAGGAAAGGTGGTTACATCATGAGAAGATGCGTAGTTAGGACGAACTCAAGCACCCTGCTCATTATCACCAAGGCCACAGAAAGGCGATTACAGCATGTGGAAAACATCTCTTCTCAGTACACTAAGCTACTTTAACTCAACATACAGAAACACAGAGAATAATAATGTTCGTCCATTAAATTTCCCTCACACAAACAAGTGTTCATTAAGCAGAATTCAGCACAGACTGATGCTTGTGTGTGTGTGTGTGTGTGTGTGTGTGTGTGTGTGTGTGTGTGTGTGTGTGTGTGTAGGCCTCCAATCCCTATTTACCAACACGTGGAGGTTCTACAGTGAGCTCTGGTGGACGATTCCGCTGCCCCTCCTGCAGACACGAAGTGGTTCTAGATCGGCATGGTGTTTATGGACTTCAACGGAACCTGCTTGTGGAAAACATAATTGACATGTACAAGCAGGAGACAATCAGGTATTTCTGTCAATAACAACACACCTAGCTCCACCCAGCCAGAGAAAATACAGTACAGTATATATCGTAAACTGTGGGTGGTAAAAGAGAGCAACTGGACTTGCTTGAAGATTCTTGAAGACGTTCCACCTCTCATCTGAAAGGCTTCTTCAGTTCTGTCTGACTAATAGGGAGTGTCAGGTATTTATCCTCTCATGGATGAAAGCAATGCTAGGGTGTCATTGAGTCATCCTGTTGGTGTGGGTCACTGGGGGCTGGGTGTGAACGGCCTAGAGAGTCATTGGGGTGATCAATGGTTGTTGGTTCTCTCTTGCCCCTTTTCCACCAAAGCAGTTCCAGGGCTGGTTCGGGGCCAGTGCTTAGTTTGGAATCGGGTTTTCTGTTTCCACTGACAAAGAGCTGGCTCTGGGGCCAGAAAAACCAGTTCCAGGCTAGCACCAACTCTCTGCTGGGCCAGAGGAAAGAACCGCTTATGTCAGCGGGGGGGCGGAGTTGTTAAGACCAACAACAATAACAAGACCGCAAAAGATCGCCATTTTTAAGCGACGAGAAGCTGCAGCTGTACAAACGCGAAGTCATCCATTATTATTATTATTGTTGTTGTTGCTGCTGCTGCTGCTTCCGTGTTGTTTTTGCTTCGATATTTGCGCCAAGGTTTATGCAAACGTAGCGACGTAACTGACGTATACAGCGACATAATGACGTATACAGCAACGTAATGACGTATACAGCGATGTAATGACGTAGCTCCGCAAGCTATGGAAAAGCAAACTGGTTCTCAGCTGGCTTGCAAGTTGAACAAGTTGTGAACCAGCACCAGCACTGGCTCCGAACCAGCCCTGGAACTGATTTGGTGGAAAAGGGGTATCTGTCCTCCTGTGAGTCACTGAAAACAGCTGGGTTTTGGTGTGCATTCAGTTGTCTGGGAAGTGTGCCAAGTATTGCATTGTAGGTGGCTGATAAATGGTGTCTTAGACCACCACCTCTGTTCAGTGATGGCCGTTCCAGGTTGACAAAAATGGCTTCTTTAACTCCTCGCTCATACCAACAATCCTCTCTGGCTAAAATGCGTACGTTGCAATCCTGAAATGAATGTCCTTTGTTGTTAAGATGAAGATGGACAGCAGAGTCCATGGCCTGGGGAACTGGCTCTCCTGTGTTTCTTGATGTGATTTTGCTCCTTCTCTTTTCCCTTTACTGTTGTAGGAATGTTCTGAGCCCTGTGTTGCACGGTCCTAATGACCCCCAATTTGTGTTCCAGTGGGTGGTGTGAGTTGAAGAGTAGGTACTGATCTGTGTGTGGGGGTTTCCAGTAGACCTCAATGCTAAGGCTTCTGTCTTGTCTAATCCTGTCTTGGATTGTGATGTACACATTAGACAAGACAGAAGCCTTAGCATCAAGGTCTACTGGAAACCCCCACACACAGATCAGTACCTACTCTTCAACTCACACCACCCACTGGAACACAAATTAAGGGTCATTAGGACCTTGCAACACAGGGCTCAGAACATTCCTACAACGGTAGAGGGAAAAGAGAAGGAGCAAAATCACATCAAGAAACACAGGAGAGCCAGTTCCCCAGGCCATGGACTCTGCTGTCCATCTTCATCTTAACAACAAAGGACATTCATTTCAGGATTGCAATGTACATATTTTAGCCAGAGAGGATTGTTGGTATGAGCGAGGAGTTAAAGAAGCCATTTTTGTCAACCTGGAACAGCCATCACTGAACAGAGGTGGTGGTCTAAGGCTACATCCACATGACAACGGCAACGAGATTTTTTTTAAAAATATCGCGTCCACATGGACAACGGATCAGTAAAATTTCAGATACATATGGCAACGCAGCGCTTGCTGAAAACGATGCAATACACATGCCACACCTCTAGGTGTGCTGTAAGACGGTCCCATCGGAGACACCAGAACAATAGAAGTAGACGCATGCGCATAACTGCGCATGCGCACAGTGACTATCCCTGTCACTGTCCCTTTAAATCACATGCTCGTTTTTTAAATGGAGACGCGGAAAGAGGAATGAACGGGGGTAGATGGAAGCCGGTACGCCAACATTCTGATATCCTCCAGAATTCTTTAATGGTCCGGAATAAATTGAATGCTACACGTTGATGGATTACTTTCTTCTACGCCCTTTTTGAGGAATGTATTGTCGGACTTAAACCAACATCTGAAGAGGTGAGATCGCTCCTTTTTTTTTTCCCTATTTTTGCTGGCGGGATTGACTCTGCCCTAAGGGCTATTCTCTCTCTCTCTCTCTCTCTCTCTCTCTCTCTCTCTCACTTTGCACCATTACACAATAAATATTCACAGAGAAAATATCTTGTAAGCACGTTTCATGAACCAAGTTATAGGATTTGTTGACAACTCGCATCAAGTTCGTTACACTTCTACCTGGCGTGAAGCACTGACAGTCATGTGGTTGTGACGTCATCGTTAACAAATCCGTTCTACTCATCCAGACGACTTCGCAATGGGGCCGTTGCCAGATTTTTCCACTCTGGAACCCGTTCTCAAAAGATTTCGTTTTGGGGCACCCAAAATGCCGGTGCCGTGTGGATGCCAGGCCGAAACGATAAACAATTTTATCAGATTCACCTGAATCCATTGCCGTGTGGACAGGGCCTAAGACACCATTTATCAGCCACCTACAATGCAGTACTTGGCACACTTCCCAGACAACTAAATGCACACCAAAACCCAGCTGTTTTCAGTGACTCACAGGAGGACAGAGAGAATCAACAACCATTGATCACCCCAATGACTCTCTAGGCTGTTCACACCCAGCCCCCAGTGACCCACACCAACAGGATGACTCAGGCCCTGTCCACACGGCAACGGATTCAGGTGACTCCGATACAATTGCTTATCGTTTAGGCCTGGCGTCCACACAGCACCGGCGTTTTGGGTGCCCAAAACGCAATCTTTTTGAGAACGGGTTCCAGAGTGGAAAGATCTGGCAATGTTGCCGTTGTGAAGTCGTCTGGATGAGTAGAATGGATTTGTTTACAATGACGTCACAACCACATGACTGTGAGTGCTTCACGCTGGGTAGAAGTGTAACGAATATCACCAGGAAAAAGCCTTACAGAGCACTAGTGAGAGTGAAACACGAGCTTGGATATTATTATTATTATTATTATTATTATGTTCAGTGTTAGTTCACAGTAGTAATGCAAGAAGCAGAATAGTGACAGTAATAGTGAAGCAAAAACATGCAATTGTACAAACACTGCAGCTCTACAGCAAAATATTCATTTATGAAATGGTCTGATTCTTAACACCAGTAGTGCCAATGATCTCATTGCGATGCGAGTTGTCAACAAATCCTATAACTTGGTTCATGAAACACGCTTACAAAATATTTTCACTGTGAATATTTATTGTGTAATGGTGCAAAGTGAGAGAGAGATCCCGCCAGCAAAAATAGGGAAAAAAAAGGAGCGATCTCACCTCTTCAGATGTGGGTTTAAGTCCTACAATACATTCCTCAAAAAGGGTGTAGAAGAAATTAATCCATCAACGTGTATCATTCAATTTATTCCGGACCATTAAAGATGCCGCCTTCCGCGTAGAATCATACGTCATCCTCGCCGCCATTTTGGAGAGGTCAAAGCGGAGAATAAAGATTAGCTGCGTTTAACTGTACCAACAGGTTTGCCGTCCAAACGAGATCACATGGGATTACCTTTCACAGGTGAGACTGGAAAAATACTTTTCATTGTATTTGGTCATTATAATGTAATTTTACAAACAGATTTTCCTGACTTTGTGGCTAATATGAAGTCTCGCGCATAATAGTTTATGCGCATGCGTCCTTACTTCTTCTATTGTTCTGGTGTCTCCGAAGGGACTGTCTTACAGCGCCCCTAGAGGTGTGGCATGTGTATTGCATTGTTTTCAGCAAGCGTTGCGTTGCCATATGGACCTGATATTTTACTGATTGTTGCCCATTTGGACGCGATATATTTTTAAATAACATCTCGTTGCCGTTGTCGTGTGGATGTAGCCTCAATGACACCTTTTCATCCATGAGAGGATAAATACCTGATACTGAAGAAAACTGAAGAAGCCTTTTGGATGAGAGGTGAAACATTTTCAAGCATCTTCAACCAAGTCCAGTTGCTCTTTTTACCACCCACAGTTTACTATGACCTGGATGACTGAAAATCTTCACAGACATACTTTATATATCAGGGATATCTGGATCAGAACAAATTATAATTGGTCACATCAGGAATGTTCAAAGGGCAGGCAAAAGGGGCTATCATCTAGTGTCACCCCACTCTGTCTGTACATTAGCTAAAAGGTTTGTTCAAGCTTACTGTTAGCAAGAGTGGTGGTTGCAGTCAGTGGAATATTAAAAATAAATGTTTTATATATAAAATGTATGTATGTGCCATGCAAAAGTATTCATCCCCCTTGGTGTTTGTCCTGTTTTGTTGCATTACAAGCTGGAATTAAAATGGATTTTTTTTTTGGGGGGGGGGGTAGCACCATTTGATTTACACAACATGCCTTTCACTTTAAAGGTGAACATTTTTTTTATTGTGACACAAACAATAATTAAGATGAAAAAACAGAAATCTGGGGTGTGCATAAGTATTCACCCCCTTTCGTATGTAACCCCTAAATAAGAGCTGGTCCAACCAATTCACTTTATAAGTCACATAATTAGTTGATTAAGACCCACCTGTGTGCAATCAAAGTGTCACATGATCTGTTGCATGATGTCTGTATAAATCAACCTGTTCTGGAAGGACCCTGACTCTGCTACACTACTAACCAAGCAATATGAAAACCAAGGAGCACTCCAAACAGGTCAGAGACAAAGTTGTGGAGAAGTATAGATCAGGGTTGGGGTTCATAAAAAATATGCCAAACTTTGAATATCCCACAGAGCACCAACTCCATTATAGCAAAATGGAAAGAATTTGGCACCACTACAAACCTGACAAGAGAAGGCCGCCCACCAAAACTCACAGACTAGGCAAGGAGGGCATTAATCAGAGATGCAACAAAGACACCAACGATAATGCTGAGGGAGCTGCAAAGATCCACAGTGAAGATGGGAGTACCTGTCCATAGGACCACTTTAAGCCATACACTCCACAGAGTGGGGCTTGATGGAAGAGTGGCCAGAAAAAAGTAATTGCTTAAAAAAAACAGGTTTGGAGTTTGCCCAACAGCATGTGGCAGACTCCCCAAACACATGGAAGAAGTTTCTCTGGTCAAATGAGACTAAAATTGAACTTTTTGGCCATCATGGGAAACACCATGTGTGGCGCAAACCCAACACCCTGAGAACACCATTCCTACAATGAAGCATGATGGTGGTATGTTCATGCTGTGGGGATGTTTTTCATCTGTAGGGACAGGAAAGCTGGTCAGGACTGAAGGAAAGATGGATGACACTAAATACAGGGCAATTCTGGAGGAAAACCTGTTTGAGTCTGCCAGAGGTTTAAGACTATGATGAAGGTTCACAGTCTAGCAGGACAATGACCCTAAACATACTGCTAAAGCTACACTGGAGTGGTTTAAAGGGAAACATATTTAAATGTCTTGGAATGGCCTAGTCAAAGCCCAGACCTCAATCCAATTGAGAATCTGTGACATAACTTGAAGATTGCTGTACACTAGCGGAACCCATTTAACTTGAAGGAGTTGGAGCAGTTTTGCCTTGAGGAATGGGCAAAAATCCCAGTGGCTTGATGTGCTATGCTAATAGAGTATACGCCAAGAGACTTGCAGCTGTAATTGTAGCAAAAGGTGGCTCTATAAAGTATTGACTGGGGGGGGGTACAGTGCCCTGCAAAAGTATTCATACCCCTTGAGCTTTTTCACATTTTTCCACCTTACAACCACGAACTTAAAAGTTTTTTATTAAGATTTTATGTGATAGACCAGACCTGGGCATTTTACGGCCCGCGGGCCGCATCTGGCCCTTTGGTTCATTCTGACCGGCCCGCATAAGGTTAATTAGAAATTACAAAATAAACGTATTTTCTAATTTTACCTCATGCATGGACTGAACGTGCATTGCTTTTATTTTGAAGTTGTGTTCAACAAAAACGCAATGCGCGCGACAGGAACATGATATGAAATCCCATGAAACCTAATCCCGCGATAACTACTTCCGTAATTTGTCCAGACCAACCACAAACTTGTACGTCATCCTTCAAACGGTCCAGCCAATCACATAGTGTGACGTCACCAGCAGGCGCCGGAGCCCGAGCCGATTTGATACCTACACCGAATCAACACGGCATCATCATTATAATATACTTGACTTGACTTGACTTGAAAGCTTTAATGTCCTTAAAAAAGGCAATTTGTCTTACAGCACAGCAGAGTGACAAAAAACACATACAATAAAAAAAAAAAAAAAAAAAAAAAAAAAAAAAAAAAAAAACCCATCACAACACAATAAATAGCAAAACGTATAAATAAATAAATAAATACAGACCACTGGTCAGAGGCATCAATCAATACTAGAAATGTTAAAAGAAATCATTTGTACATTAACACAAGTATAAGTGTGGTCTTAAGTATGTATCTCCCATATCTTGTTCAATTGATTAATTGCCATGGGGATGAAGGAGTTCTTTGCTCTATTTGTTCTGATATTAGGGTATCTGTATCTGCGACCTGAGGGAAGTGTTTGGAATTTAACTGAGAGGGGGTGGGTAATGTCAGTGCAGACTTTGCCTGCCTTCTTGGCTAATCTATCCAGGTAAAGGTTACTAAGCTCTTTTTGCTGACACCCCATTATTTTCCCACTTGTTTTAACGATTTTACCCAGTTTACTTTTGTGCGTCACTTTGGAGTGACCATACCAGCATACAATACCATAGCAAAGAATACTTTCAATAAAAGACTTGTAAAATAACGTCATAATTGTATTGTCAACATTAAAAAAGTTAAGTTTCCTTAGGAAATACAAACGCTGTTGACCCTTTTTATAAATTGCATCTGCCCAACTGTCCCATGATAATTTGTGGTCTATAATTAGACCAAGATATTTATAGTCCATTACCACTTCAATCTCCTCTCCTCCAATAACTGAGGGGGGCGCTGGTAAGACTTTTTGTCTGAAATCAAAGATCAGCTCTTTCGTCTTGGATATATTGAGATGCAAGTTAGACATTTCAGACCAGTTGACAAATTCCTCCAGTGCTGGACCATGCGTGGCTTCATTATGGTTCAGTAAGCTTACCAAGGCTGTATCATCTGCATATTTAATTATGTGGCAACCAGGGTGACTACTACGACAACTGTCGGTATACAAAATAAACAGCAAGGGTGAAAGAACACTACCTTGTGGAGTTCCAATAGAGGTAAGTCGAACATCTGACAAGACGTTGCCTACCTTCACCTGCTGTGCTCTGCCCTGCAGAAAGTCCATAGTCCACTTAATCAATTTAAAATCAAAGCGGAAGTCTTTTTTTAGTCTTTCAGCTAAAATGTGTGGGTGTATGGTATTAAAAGCTGATGAAAAGTCAGCAAAAAGGACACGAGCATGTGTCTTAGAACCTTCCAAGTGCATATACAAATAATCCAAAAGTGTGACAATGGCGTCATCTGTTCCTCTGTCACGCCTATATGCAAATTGTAGTGGGTCAAGGGCTTGCTGGCAAGAGTTGATGATGTGGGTTTTGACAATCCTCTCAAATGATTTGACTACAAGTGAGGTGAGGGAAATGGGTCTGTAGTCCTTGGGGGAAGATGGATGAGGGACTTTGGGAAGGGGGGCCACGTATGATTTTTTCCAAATATGTGGTACCACCTGAGTATCCAATGAGTGTTGGAAAAGATAGCAAAAGACCCCACTCAATTGGGCTGAGCAGTATCTCAGCACCTTACCTCCTATATTATCAGGCCCAGGACTCTTTCGGATGTTGATCTTCCCAAACACCCGCCGCACTGTATCCTCCTTAATGGTGGATATATGGTGATATATGATGATAATAATATGATGTATCTTGCTTGATATTTGGAGTAGAAAGACAATATTGTGATGCCTTTATTGTGTTTTGGGGGTGAATGTGACTGAAAAAAAATGGTACAATCGTTCACATTTTGTTAACCATTGTTTTGGGAAATTTGATTGAATAAATGACATTTTTGTAAGGCAACCTCGTTTTTTCCATACTCTTACCAGTCTTAGCAGCTTGTAAAAACAATGTTATTTATTGCTTTATATAAAGAAATACAATTAATATTATGCAGAATTTAGTTCAGCCTTTTGGTCCGGCCCTCCACAAAATTTTCTGTTTCTCATGTGGCCCCATGGAAAAAATAATTGCCCACCCCTGTGATAGACCAACACAGAGTAGCACATAATTGTGAAGTGAAACAAAAATGATAAATGGTCTTCAAAATTTTAAACAAATAAAAATCTGAAAAATGTGATGTGCATTAGTATTCAGCCCCCCAGCGTCAATACTTTGTAGCGCCACCTTTTGCTGCAATTACAGCTGTAAGTCTTTTGTGGTATGTCTCTACCAGCTTTGCACATTTAGACACTGAAATTTTTGCCCATTCTTCTTTGCAAAATAGCTCAAGCTCAGCCAGATTGGATGGAGAGCGTCTGTGAACAGCAATTTTCAAGTCTTGCCACAGATGCTCAATGGGATTTAGGTCTGGACTTTGACTGGGACATTCTAACACATGAATATTCTTTGATATAAACCATTCCATTGTAGCTCTGGCTGTATGTTTAGGGTCATTGTCTTGCTGGAAGGTGAATCTTCTTCCCAGTCTCAAGTCTTTTGCAGCCTCCAACAGGTTTTCTTCCAGGATTACCCTGTATTTAGCTCCATCCATCTTCCCATCAACTCTGACCAGCTTCCCTGTCCCTGCTGAAGAAAAGCATCCCCATAGCATGATGCTGCCACCACCATGTTTCACAGTGGGGATGGTGTGTGCAGGGTGATGAGCAGTGTTAGTTTTCCGCCACACATAGCACTTTGCATTTAGGCCAAAAAGTTCAACTTTGGTCTCATCTGACCAAAGCACCTTCTTCCACATGTTTGCTATGTCCCCTACATTTCTTATGCCTGTCTTTCAACAATGGCTTTCTTCTTGCCACTCTTCCAAAAAGGCCAGGTTTGTGGAGTGCACGACTTACAGTTGTCCTGTGCACAGATTCTTCCACCTGAGCTGTGGATTTCTGCAGCTCCTCCAGGGTGATCATGGGCCTCTTGGCTGCTTCTCTGACCAGTGGTGTCCTTGCTCGCTCTGTCAGTTTAGGTGGACGGCCATGTCTTGGTAGGTTTGCAGTTGTGCCACACTTTTTCCATTTTTGAATGATGGATTGAACAGTGCTTCTTGAGATGTTCAGAGCTTGGGATATTTTTTTATAACCTAACCCTGCTTTAAACTTCTCCAGAACTTTATCCCTGACCTGTCTGGTGAGTTCTTTGGTCTTCATGATGCTGTTTGTTCTTCAGTGTTCTCTAACAAACCACTGAGGCCTCCACAGAACAAGTGTATTTATGCTGAGAGTAAATTACACACAGTAGGACTCTATTAACGAATTAGATGACTTCTGAAGGCAATTGATTGCACTGGATTGTATTTAGAGGTATCAGAGTACAGGGGGCTGAATACTAATGCACACCACATTTTTCAGATTTTTATTTGTTTAAAATTTTGAAGACCATTTATCATTTTCATTTCACTTCACAATTATGTGCTACTCTGTGTTTGTCTATCACATAAAATCTCAATAAAAAACTTTTAAGTTCGTGGTTGTAAGGTGGAAAAATGTGAAAAAGTTCAAGGGGTATGAATACTTTTGCAAGGCACTGTACTTATGCACACTCCAGATTTCTGTTTTTTCATCTTAATTATTGTTTGTGTCACAATAAAAAAAAAACAATGTGCACCTTTAACGTTGTAGGCATGTGGTGTAAATCAAATGGTGCTAACCCCCAAAAAATCTATTTTAATTCCAGCTTGTAATGCGACAAAACAGGGCAAACACCAAGAGGGATGAATACTTTTGCAAGGCACTATATATATATATATATATATATATATATATATATATATATATATGTATGTATGTGTGTGTGTGTGTGTGTGTGTGTAATATGCTCATTACATGCTTATTTGCACTGTGACTGGTTACTGCCAACTGCACTACCTCACTACCTCCCACACTGAAAGCTGTACATTTTATTACTTGCTCTTATTGGTAGTTTTATTTCTTTTGGTATTTTGTTTTTTGTATTTTAGTTTTTATACATATAATGCTATTTAGTTTTTGTATTGATCCTGTGCAATGCGGAAATGTTACTGGATACCTTGAATTTCCCTCTGGGATTGATTAATTAATTAATTAATTAATTAATTAATTAATTAATTAATTAATTAATTAATTAATTAATTAATTAATTATCTATCTATCTATCTATCTATCTATCTATCTATCTATCTATTGCATTAAGAGGGTAAGAAATTCCACTAATTAACTTTTGACAAGGCACACCTACTAATTGAAAACCATTCCAGGTCACTACTTCATGAAGCTGGTTAAGATAATGCCAATAGTGTGCAGTGCTGTCATCAAGGTGGCTATATTGAAGAATCTAAAATATGAAATATATTTATTCATCACAATTAAGCATCTATAGGTTTTCCTTCATGGAACACTGCATGGTGAATTGATTGGCCAAAAAATTGGGCGATATGATGGAGTAGTGTGAGAAAGTGCATATTTTATGATCAAGATACCTTTTAAATAAACAAGAACAAGAAGCCTTTATGTATCGCATGTACACTGAAGCACAGACTTAAGCACAGCGAAATTCCTCCTCTGCATTTAACCTATCTGAAGCAGTGAAATGAAATAACATAGTGAAATGAGATCATTTTAGAGTGATTTTATTGTAACATTTTCTGTATTTATGCCAAATGTAAATATTAAATTCAGGATGTATCCGCCTTAACGATTGGGTCCTGTTATATTCTTATTGACCCCTTTTGGGTCTAACACAAGGGTATGTCAAGAGTGTACTGAGGTCAGGGATTTTGCCCACAAGTTGTCTACATGCCCACCCCATACTCTGTTCCATCTTAGCATCCTCTTTCCTTTGCAACCTCATTGAGAAGAGAACGGTAGTGAGGTAGTTCCTAAATATTCATTACTGTAACGGGAGTTCATCTGCAGACCTACAAAGACAACTATTATCACTCAGAATTGACAATGACAATGGTACCACTTGTTATATAGCCTTCTTTATTTATTTCTTGCAGAAGTTTTATCAAAGACAATATATTCAAGTCAGTCTGTTCAAACTCCTGATTAACCATGCTTAAAAGATATATAAAATAGCTACAAGTATGGATAAACAATATATACCATATGCATGCATTGTCATTAATAGCACTGAAAATATAAATTCAGAGTGGCATCCAAACATGGCCACTCTGGACTACATTGCCCAAGCGCCACAGCACCCCTCCTCCTCAGTGTATTAGAAGTGCACCTGTTTCCCATCTTCCCAGTAATCACCCCTCTATATAAGCTCAGCAAACTCTCACCTTAGCTGCGAAGTATCATTTTGTGTTATTGTGCCTGATCTTATGAAGTCTTGTGATTATAGTTCCTGACTTCCTGTGACTTTGACTTTGTTTATGTTCATATCCCGACTTTGATCTTTCGCCTGATCTCTGATATTCTGTTTGTACATCAACCGACCCTTGCCCGACCCTGACTGTCTTCAGTCTATCGATTTGGATTTGGCTTCCAGTTTGTGACACACCTGCACCTGTAAATGCTTGCACCCTGACAGGATACTTTGCCTTCATGGATGCAGCAGAGGAGGCGAAGCAAACTGCTCTCACAAGGACAATGCACTTGGACGATTTTTGGGAGAATACCAACAGATGTTATGCGAGTTGAATACTAGAATGTCACAACTAACAGCTGTTGTCTCGCAGCCCCTCTTGATACACCCTGCGTCCTCCATGAGCACAGCCACAATGGTGCCCCGACCAGAGAAATACTCCAGGGAAGTTTGCAAGTGCAAGGGCTTCCTTCTCCAGTACTTGTTATATTTCTCGACCCTCATGGGCAATACAGAGAGCAGAAAATTGCACAAAATTGCATCAACCTCCTCACAGGCAAGGCTATGAAGTGGGCTAGCACTGTTTGGGAGCATGATGGTGAGCATACCTCTTCCTATAATCGTTTTATTGAAATGTTCAAACAAGTTTTTGACTCCTGAGAGTTATTGACAGCCTGAGGGTGTTGAAGTTGGGGAGAAGCTACTCACGATCTGGCAGGGAGAAAGGAGAGTTGCTGAGTACGCTGTGGAGTTCTGCATGTTAACAGCAGGAAGCGGGTGGAATGAGCCAGCATTAAAGGCAGCCTTCCAATGGGGATTATGCCCCAAGGTACTTACTGAGCTGGCTTGTCATGATGAGCAACTTACTCTCGACTCACTCATCGACCTGGCCATATGACAGGATAACCTGCTCCTTACCAGACCCTCAATTCAGCACTCTCCTGCCCTTTCTCAACCTCCACCGTCCCCAGTGCTGATGGAAATCTCACACACCCACATGCCATATTCAGAGAGGGAGAGGTGTTGCGAGGAGCTGTGCTTCTACTGCAGGGAACATGGTCACCTTCTTGCTACATGCCCAGTCAGGCCACCTAACCCCAGACAGGAGGGTCCCCCTTGCAAACAATCCAGTTCCACCAGCCCAGTGAGTTACAAACCTACTTCTACACTGCATTCTTTTAAGATTCACAGACTGCTAAAGCTCTCAGACTCGACTCATGTTCTGTCTGCCCTTATAGACTCAGGAGCAGAAGGCAATTTCATCAATGTCAAGATCATCCAGTGATTCAACCTGCCCACGAAGGAGCTCCAATGACCCGTGAGTCTTAGGCCAAGTTTACATTAGACCGTATCTGTCTCGTTTTCTTCGTGGATGCACTGTCCGTTTACATTAAAATGCCTGGAAACGCCGGGAAACAGGAATCCGCCAGTGTCCACATATTCAATCCAGATCGTGTCTGGTCCGGTGCTGTGTAAACATTGAGAATACGCGGCTACGCTGTGCTGAGCTCTAGCTGGCGTCGTCATTGGACAACGTCACTGTGACATCCACCTTCCTGATTCGCTGGCGTTGGTCATGTGACGTGACTGCTGAAAAACGGCGTGGACTTCCGCCTTGTATCACCTTTCATTAAAGAGTATAAAAGTATGAAAATACTGCAAATACTGATGCAAATACTGCCCATTGTGTAGTTATGATTGTCTTTAGGCTTGCCATCCTTCCACTTGCAAGTGGTAAGTGATATGCGCTGGGATCACACACACAGCGGCTCAGTCCCGAATCACTGCTTGTGCACTTCACTCGCGTGCTCTGTGAGCTGCGCAGGGCCGGAGTGTGCACCCTCCAGAGGGCACTCGCTGTTCAGGGCGGAGTGATTTGGAGCGCAGGATGCCTGCGGAGCCGAGTGTATCCGTGTATTGGTGTTGCTGTGTGCACGTGAATCGTGTATTGGTGTTGCTGTGTGCACACTAATCATTTTAAAAACGTTAATCTGATGATCCGCTGATACGGTCTAATGTAAACCCCACCTTAAGGCCATTGACGGCAGTCCCATTGGGGAGGGGCTCATCACCACTTGTACCCTGCCACTAAACATTCATGTCAGAGCCCTTCATGTGGAAAACATTACATTGTTCATCACCCACACAGCACACCATGCCATTGTTTTGGGGTTCCCCTGGCTCCAAACCCATTATCCTTTAATATCCTGGCAACACCAAGAGATCTTACAATGGTCACCCTCCTGCTTTCAAAGGTGTCTGCATTTCCCATGCATTATGTTGGCATCTATGTCCGTAGAAAGTCCCTCGCCTGGAGGTATCAAACATATCCCTGCCTGCTATCATGAACTGAAAGAAGTGTTCAGTAAAGGTAAAGCTGGCGGTCTACCCCCTCATCAACCTTATGATTGTGCAATCAATCTCCTCCCTGGCACCACACTTCCACGTAACCGCATCTGCCTCCTTTCTATCGCTGAGCAAGCTGCTATGGATGAGTATGTTCAAGAAGTGCTGCAGCAAGGATACATTTGTCCTTCCACATCCCCGGCCTCTGCTAGCTTCTTTTTTATGGAAATGAAGGGGGGGCTCTGCCCCTTCATAGATTACAGAGTTTTGAACCTGATTACAGTCAAGTACCCTTATCTGCTTCCCCTAGTGCCCTCAGCTCTGGAACAATTACGGTCTGCCTGTGTGTTCATGAAATTAGATCTCAGAAGTGCATATAATCTGGTGAGAATTTGTGAGGGAGATGAATGGAAGACAGCCTTTAGCATTACGTCAGGGTACTTCAAATATTGTGTAATGCCTTATGGCCTTTCTTGTGCTCCCGGTGTATTTCACTGTCTGATTAATGACGTCCTTGGAGACATGCTGGGACATTATGTCATAGCCTACATAGATGACATCCTGATTTACTCTCCTAACAAAGCCATTCACCTAGAACATGTTAAACCAGTGTTAACCCAGCTCCTACAGAACCACCTGTATGTCAAAACAGAAAAATGTGAATTTCACATTACTCAGATCTCATTCCTTAGGTACATCTTCAGTATGGAAGGTGCCAGCATGGACAACAGTAAGTCATCGTGGCCCACACCCACGATGGTCAAGGAACTGCAAAGTTTCCAGGGGTTCGCCAATTTCTATCATCGTTTTATCAAGGACTTCAAGCATGATGGCATCACCCCTCACTGCTCTACTCAAGAAGGGTCCAAAGTGCCTCCAGTGGAACCAAGCAGCTGAGCAGGCTTTTAAACAACTCAAAACTACTTTCACTTCTGCCCTGATTCTCCGAAATTCATACTTGACCATACCTTTCACAGTGGAGGTAGATGCATCAGAAACAGGAGTGGGAGGACTGCTGTCACAAAGCATTGGGGAGAGGCCCAAACTATACCTCGTAGCCTTCTTTTCCAAGAAACTTACTTCATCAGAGCAAAACTATGATATTGGTAATTGAGAACTCCTTGTTATTAAACTGGCACTCAAAGAGTGGAGACATTGGCTTGAGGAGGCGACACACCCATTCACCATCCTTGCTGACCGTAAAAACCTTGAGTACCTGAAAATGGCTAAGTGGCTAAATCCCCATCAGGCAAGATGGGTGCTATTCTTTACCCAATTCAGATTCTTCATTTCATATTGTCCAGGTTTCAGAAACACAAAGGCTGATGCCCTCTCCCAAACTCACACTGCCTCCAACATCAGTCCAGAACTCACTCCTATGTGTGAACATTACCTTACCCATTGTGATGAATTGTTTTGGTCAATTGAGGTGATTCTGTTCAGTCTTAAGGCCTCTGCATGCTCTTGCAACAAGGCTTTCGCAGATAGCTTTTCGCAGACAGTTGTAATTTATCATTGAGTGGGGAGTAATAGGCGTGCACGATGTTATTCACCGCCACAATGCAAGGGGGCGCGAAGTCGCGAAATCGCTAGGAGTAGTTGGTGGGTGTGGTTAGTGGAGTGTTTATGCTCCGGTTACTTATAATGACTAGAACTGGAGTCGTATAGATGTACGTACTTCCTCGATCAACCGCTCTTCGTGCTGCTCCATCTTTGCTCGTGTTTTTAAAAATGGTGGTCGTGAAAACAAACCAAACCGGGAAAGTAGGGAAGCGGAAGTGCGTGTACAGCGGATGTAGAGTGGACCAATCAGAGCCCTCTTGTCTGCAACGCTGTCTGCGAGGCTTCTGCGGTGGTCACAATTATTGGGAGGTGCGCGCAGAGCGTCTACGAAGGTGGGGGGGCTACGCAGACACTGTCTGCAACGCTATCTGCGAGGACTGGGTTGTCAGCATAAATTGGCCTTTAGGCATGTATCAAGCACAAAAACTTAAATAGGCTCTATTGATTTGGACAGTTAACTGGCCATCAAAAAAATTATGTCCTATTATTTTGGGATAAAGGGTTGGGAGTGGGAGGGGTATTCAATGAGAAGTGTAAAAAATTCTATTCCATTCAATGAGAAGAGTATTCAGTGAATACCCCTCCCACTGCCAACTCTTAATCCCATCAGGTCAAGTGATCAAAACGGTTCATCACAATATGTAAGGTATCATCACTGCAGTCTACATACCACCGGACGCTAACGTCAAAACCACTCTCTCTCTGCTTGCAAACAACATTAACAACCACCAGCGAGCCTACCCAAACGGCGCGCACATCATTGCAGGAGACTTCAATAAGGCAAACCTCAAAACGGTGTTGCCTAAATTTTACCAACATGTTAAGTGTGCAACGAGGGGAGTAAATAATCTGGACCATGTTTATTCCAACCTTAAACATGCCTACAGAGCTATTCCCCTCCCCCACCTCGGACAGTCTGACCATCTCTCCCTGTTCCTACCCCCCGCATACACCCC
>NC_083591.1:21184289-21306789 GCF_027579695.1 Neoarius graeffei | reverse complement strand
GTGCAGACTTTCAGATCTGAAGGTAGTTGTGTTTAAATTGGGTGAACACAGTAGGAATTACAGCACTTTTTATATGTGGTAAAGTTCACAAAAACCAGCTTGTACCAAAATAATGGGAAGAGAAGAGTATGGAGAAAGGAAGAAACCGATCATGATCCAAAGCATACCCCCTCATCATCTGCTGTAGGCATGTATGACTGCCAGTGGAACTGGTTTCCTTGTATCTATTGTTGTGAATCTAAAACATTGTGAATTCTGAAGTGTAGAAGAATCTGCTCAGATTCACCTGTTTCAAAACTTTTTGGATGGTGCTTCACAGTGCAGATGGACAGTGACCTGAAGCATACCTCGAAAGCAACTTGACATTTTTAAGGCAAAAAAGTGGCATGTTCTGCAATGGCTAATTCAATCCCCTGACCTGAAGCCAAGGGAGTATGCATTTCATTTGTTGAAGGCAAAACTCCCCAAGAATAAGCAGAAACTGAGGACAGTGGCAGTCAAGGCCTGGCAAACTTGTCTAATTACTTTTAGTCTCTTTAAAACGGAGGGCTCACATAAGTCCTGTAATTCCTACATTGTTCACTTGATTTGGATGTAAATACCCTTCAATTAAATCTAAAAGTCTTCATTACTTAATTGTAACTCCAGTATACTATGGCAGACAACTAAAATAACTTTGTCCATGTCCAAATAATTATGGGCCTGACTGAAGGTAGAACGCTTGTGCAAGTATAACCTGTGTTAATTCTGTGTGTAGACTCACTGGCCAGTTCGTTATAAACAACTGTTTATTCACACAGTTATCAGATCATGTTGCAGCAGTGCAATGCATAAAACCATGCAGACACAGGTTGAGAGCTTCACATTTAATCAGAATGTATTTAAAAAAAAAAGTCCTTATTGACTGTAATCATGACGTTATTCCTGTCAGATGGGTCCGTGTGCTTTTGCATTCATTTAATTTTTAATCTTTAAAGCTGCAATAAAATCTGGAAAAGGCCTCTGTTTTGGTTTTCTTATTAAGAATAAATAAAGGAATAATTTATTAAAAGGCTTTACTTTGCTTTTAGAAAACATTGATTTATTGGAAGTAACAAATGCATAATTTGTTACTTCCAATTTGTTACAAATACATAATTTGTTTTTTGTGTTTTTAATAACCTCTCTTTTGAGCTGCTTAAAGGAAGCAGTAGGAGGTTGCAACTGATGACGTAATAATAGTAATAGCCTAAACAAAACTTTAAAATGGAGTATTTTTAGTAGGGTTTTCAGTTTGTACATGCCACCCACTTTATTAGGAACACCTTTATACCTACTCACTTGTGCATTTATCCAGTCAGCCTATCATGTGGCAGCAGCACAATGATGCAAATTGTCAGCATTCCAAGAACTGCAGTTATTGTTCACATCAAAATGGGCGGGGGGGAGCATGAGCTTTGTGACTTTAATGCAAAGTTGTTGGTGCCAGATGGGCTGATTTGTGTATTTTAGAAATCGCTCGTCTCCTATGAACTTCACACACAACAGTCTCAAGAGATTACACCGAATGGTGCTAAAAAGATCCAGTGAGCGGAGGGTAGGCAGGATGTCCTTGTTGAGAGAAATCGGAGGAGAACGACCAGATTGGTTTGTGCTGACGGGAAGTCTATAGTAACACTAATAAGCCCTCTTTTACAACTGTGGTGAGCAGAAAAGCACCTTAGAATGCACAGCACATCAAACTTTGATGAGCTACAACAGCAGAAGACCACATTAAGTTCCAATTCTGTCAACCAAGAACAAGAATCTGAGGTAGGGGTTGACCGATTATCAGCCTGATTGATAATTGGAGCTGATATTCTGCATTTTTCCATTTATCAGAATTGGCACTTGAACTTGTTTCCTTGCTGAAAAAAAGCATTTTTAATGTATGCGCATATTTGATGCAATTATGATGATGACCCCGCACTTCTGTACTCTGGCCCAGTGTCCCACCTATGGACCCTTTTCAGTCACGTGACCTTCGTAAACGCGACCGCCATTTTGGACATGTAGTGGACTTCGGCTCAAATCGGTTTGAATGCGAGGAAGGCGACAAACATAAAAGAAAAAGGAGCGAGATGCAGAAAACTGTATTTACTAGTTTACTGTAATTATGATCTGGCAGCTATTTACACCGGATCCAGTGTAAATAGCTGCCGGAGCCAACGTCCAGCCGGGCCGCGAGCGAGTGCGCGCCGGCTCCGCGGCCGCCGGCTCCGGCCGGGCCACGAGCGAGCGCGCGCCGGCTCCGCGGCCGCCGGCTCCGGCCGGGCCGCGAGCAAGCGCGCTCCGGAACCTCGGACGTTGGCTCCGGCAGCTATTTACACTGGATTCGGTGTAAATAGCTGCCGGATCATAATTACAGTAAACTAGAATGGAATGTTAACAGCAATGTAATGCCTTTTCTGGCTAATTTTATTCGTCTTACCTCCAACAAAGTGGTCACTACACAAGCGCTGGTATGCCGCTATCCATCTTCTCCGTCGGTCAGCATCTACCGGGATCCGATAAAATGATAACCCTTGCCTTGTTTGTTGATGGTTACTACATCCAGGTGCACAACAACATAGTGGCATGATGGAAGTCTTGCTGAAAATAAACACTTTCTTTGCTGCCGTTCCTCAATGCTGGCTGTGGTAAACTACTGGTAGTACATGTCCAAAATGGCGGCCGCGTTTGTCGTGACGTCACGTGAAAAGGGTCCATAGTATTACTGGATTGCCCGAAATGAGGATGATGCATGGAGTACAACCACCCAACACTTCTATAGTCTGTCCACTGATAACCATGTTGTCTTTTTTTCGTCTTTGCCAGAGTTGATTGTTGGAGTTTGGTCTCTCCAAGAATCAGAGGCTTAGTTTAATACCATATGATTCTTCCAGAAACAAGATGATCTCTGGGTTTGTGAAACCATGCATAAAATAGTCCTCTATGACCCTTTTTACACAGCCTGTTGATGGCAGAATCCTTATGCCTTTATTCCACCTCGTGTTCTGTATAAAACATTCGAATGTGGAACGGGGGTTTGTTGTTCTGTCTCTGAGCCAGAATGATTGGCAGTCACAGAGCTGGAATTAATGTCTGTGTCAAAGGGAGAGCAGGAATAGTGGGACAGAGGTGATTGTTTTTGACATCCTACTTTCCGAAATCGGTGCAAATTCAAACATCTCCGTCTACAGTGTCTTTCCGCCTCAAATCACTCCCAACTTCACATTCTCTTAAACACATTTATGATCACGTAACCACGAGTCCCTCCACTCCTGTCTTCCTTGTTACCTTTCATTCTGATTCTATCTCTCTTGTTTTTGAGTACAATTTTCTGTGACCTTTATTTTTTTCCCCCTCAAGAAAAGCTGGCCCAGTTTGTGCTCCAAAGGGGCACAAACTGAGTGCATCTCGTGCATCTCTCATAATTAGAATATCATGAAAAGTTCAATATTTTCCATCAGTTTTTTTTAATAAAAGTGAAAGTTTAATATATTTTATCTAATATTCATCTATATTCATTTAATGTTTATCTACTACATTCATTTAATGTTCTAGACTCTTTACATGTAAATTAAAATGCTTTAATCATTTTTCTATTTTACTTTTGATAATTATGGCCTATAGCACAAAAAATAAAAACCTCAAAATGGAGTATTTCATTTCGAATTTGAGTAAAACGATATAAATACTGTGTATCTCTTGGTCTACCCAAGTACATGAAGTAGCAGTTTTGTTCGACATTGCCTGAACAAAACGGCTCTGCATTAGAACAGCCCTAATTTGCATATTCGATCCAATTCCTTCAATCTAGTCTTCAATTTATCCTCCAATAAATCTTTGAAAGTTTCATTCAGTAATGTCAATAAATCACAAAATAATTAGTTTTGTAATAAAAATTAAAATTGATATTTTTGATTAATGGATAGATTGATGCATACTATTATAAATGTTACAAAATATCCTCCATACATGTCAAGGTTGAACAAAGCAGTTAGGAAAAGCACAATGCCTTCTGTCAATTTCGCAAACTCACTCTTGCATATGCACCATGAGATGACAACTGTTGTCAATTTAATTTTGGCAAAGTTTTTGTTCAGTCTTTTTTTTTTTTTTTAATGTTTTAATATTAACCAGTATGTTAATTTGATGCAAGTTGAAGTAAGAAAGAATTTTACTCTTGTAAATTTTCAAACTACAAATATCAAATTTATGGTAAATGATTCAGTTATCAATGTCCTTGATGAGGATGAGTTATCAAAGTCCACAATGAGCTCATTGGTGGTTTTATTGTTGGTGAGATTGTCTGCAGAACAGCATGTAGCCAGACTTTGGATCTTCTCCCTGTAGGCCTACTCATTGTTGCTAATGTGACCTACCACAGTGGTATTACCTGCATGCTTGTTGATTTGATTGTGTTGGAGTTATGCCAAGGCACACAGTCATGGATCAACAGGAAGTAGAGCACACAACTCTGTGGGATGCCAGTGTTCAGGATGAAGGTAAAGGACACGGAATTGCCCAGCTTAACAGAATCCAATTGCATATGGAGGTGCTGATGCCCAGGTCATTGAGCTTGGTGACCAGTTTAGTGGGGATGACAGTGTTAAATGCAGAGCTAAAGTCACTGAACAGCATCTTTATGTATTTGTTGCTGTTGTGCAGGTGGGTGAAGGTTGAATGCAGAGCAGCAGTAATGGCATCCTTTGTCAACCTGTTGTGGGAGTCCAGTATAGGTGGTAGGTCTGCTATGAGATGGCTCAAAACCAGTTTCTCACGTGTTCTTGATTTTATTTCAATGCGGGTTGAGCGATTTCTGCTGTGTTGGATTCAAACATGCTGCAGTAGATTGCTTGAACACCAGTTTGATGGTTGCTGTTGCTGTCATTGCCCCATTAACTGTCTACACATTATGTGTAGACAGTTAATGGGGCAATGACAGGTTGAAAATATCAGTAAAGACTTATGCCAGCTGTCCAGCATATGCACTGAGCACGTCCTGGTGCCTTACATGCATCCATCCTGCTCGGTGCTGAATGCATATCTGTTTTGAAGTGAGCGTGAGAGTACAAGCCTCAACACCAGGCATTGCCCGATTTGCCCGACCAAGACGCTAGGGCAGAAATATTTTAGTGAGTTAGGCCTGTTCGGGCGCACACATTTTTGTGCTTTTTTTTTTTAAACACAAAAATTATTTTCAAGTGAGTACATTACAAAAGATAAGACGTATTAACCAGCGTGATCTCAGTTTTGTTTTTTTCTTCCCAATTTGTAACAGTGATTCTGATTGGCTTGCTTCAGGTGCGCGTGCACATTTGTGCTTTTCATCACTACGAGTGGTCACTGGTGCCTTCTACGTTTTTCCGGGTTGACTTCAGGATGTCCACACACAGACTCCTTGCACTGATATCACATTTACCTTAGCAATCATCGTTACCTGATGCCTGGGGGGGGGGCAAGTGAATTTTGTTCACATACTGAAGCCAAGCGAAGATGTCTAGCGTCTGTTGCTATTCAAAGAAATTCACAGCTAAAAAAGCTCTACCACCAGATTACTTGGATAATCTTAGTCAGAAAGAAGCAAATGATGGATATATGTGGAAATTAGAGTTTATTAGTGGTTTTGATCTATACAAAATTCCCCAAAACGACCAGAGTGACCAGTGCAGATTTGTGGCCTGGCATTAGCTACATGTTGGAATATACCTTCTTTTTCCCCCGAAGAGTCCTGACACGGAGGAACAGTTTATAAAAAAAAAAAACCCTACAAAAGCAAGAAAACCTCTTTTGTGTAAAGAATTTTTCCCGACATCAGCTTTTGGGAACAGAATGTTGCAAAAGCCAAAGCATTTACTCTCAAAGGACTCCGACCTGAACTGTGGGCTAGATGGTATTCCGGCTCTCCATGTCTCAGCAACCCCAAGGACATATAGTTACATAGCTATCTGCATTTTGTCATTTATAGATTGATGCTTATTATTGTTAAAGCAGTATCTGAAGTGTCGTTTGTTAAAATAACAAAATATCTTGCTCTAGAATTTCAAACAATGTAAGATTTTTTAATTTTATCTAAGAGTGGATGGTACAATAATTACAAACACTAACAGAACAGTTGTAGCTATAGTCATACAATAACTATAATTATTCTTGTAGTAATAATTTCAATAATCAGTTAATGTTCGTTTCCCTCTTCATTTATTCTCTATTCAAAAGGCACAACTGAGTCACAGGTTGAACAGTGTGCAACGGACAATAACAATTTTATCCAAAACTCTTTTTCCTGCCTTAGTTGATTACATTTCCATTTCACATGCATGCAGCTGTTGTAAAGTTCAGTGTGTTTATGTAGAACACTCTCGAACTGTAGGTTCATTACTACACTCTGGCTCCATGATGATATTTTGCACAGCATTGGGTTCCTCTGATAACAGAAACAAAGCTCCAGCACTCTCTGATCTTAATCTTTTCTGTTCTTTCACGATATATTGCGTATCTCGCTCTTTGTTGGTTTTTTTACTGAGTTATGTCCGAGATGTTGGAAACCAATCTGGGTTTTTCACGTCGAATAAGGAACCTGCTTCACCTGTAAGAAAATTAAATGCTTTCATGAAGAAGCTGACTCGAATGCGAGCAGAAAAAATAAGATTCTTAAGCAAAGTCTTCCATACTCACTTCCGACTTTTTTTTTTTTTTAAATACATTTTAAATGCAATCGCAAATTTCTCTGGAGTTTTCAGGCTTGGCTCTTCTCGTCCTGTTCTCTTTAACCACTCACATCTTCATTGTTCTTGAAGCATTTGCCTCTCTCAACATTTTTCTTGATAGGGAGATGGTAATATCTTCTATTTCTCTGTTTGAACAGCCAAAAACAGTGCAAAAATGAACCATGTTGAAGACCGATTAAGCCTTGTTTACACGAAAGATGGTGCCTGTTTGACCCCAGGTGTAAATATCATGTGATGCTTGACGTCATGTGCAAGTGGTCTATGTATGTGTGTTTTTAAAACAAACAAAAAAAAAACACTAGTGGTAAGTACATTCAGTGAAATGAAAGACACGCTTTTGTGTCTCAAATAGTAAATCACATCCTCTACAGAAGAGATTCTCAAACTGTGGTACGCGTACCACTAGTAGTACGCCAAAGAATCACTTAATTAAATATAAATGTAAAAAAAAAAGTGAAATACTATCCATAATATCCAAATGGATGAAAATATCTTATCAACCGATGACAAGAAAATGAAAGGAAATACAAATTAAGTTAATAATTTAAAAAAAGTTTGCAAGTGCTTCTGGGTAGCCATACGTAGCGTACGTATGCATTCCTGCCGGTTCCGCTGACAGACGGTTATCCGCCATTGGTAGACTAGGCTGTGATGGGAAAAGGTGGAGGTGGCTTTGCTAATTATGACGAGTACGACAAAATTACTGTCGTGGCTTAAATCCACGAATGGGAACGTGGATCAGGAGAGAGGGAGAACTGAAGAGGACGTGTGTGAGCCGAGCGCAGATGCTAACGACAGTGGCAAAACCAGCCCCAGAACTGCTAGCAAACGGCAGAAACCAGTGAGGAGGAAGTATGACAAAAAATACATAAAACTGGGATTCATTTGGAGCGGGGCAGAGGAGCTGCCCAGGCCGCAGTGTGTTGTATGCGGGGACGTTCTGAGCAATGAGTCCATGAAACCATCGCATCTCAAACGGCATCTTACAACCAAACACACAGCACTAAAGGACAAACCAATGGATTTCTTTTACGAAAACGTGATGAACTGAAGCAGTCCAAGTCCACCATTCTGTCCTATGGTACACCCGTAGCCAAAGCATAGGAAGCTTCATATTGTGCCAGCCTCCTGATCGCCAGAGCCGGTAAGCCGCACACAATCGGGGAACTGCTGTGTTTACCATTAGCCAAAGAGATGACACGTATCATGTGTGGAGAGAAAGCTGCCAGAGAGTTAAACTTGGTGCTGCTTTCAAATGGCACCGTGTCAAGGAGAATAAACGACATGGCTGACGATGTTAAAAAGACACTGAGCGCATTAAGAACAGTAGCTATTTTGCCATACAGCTTGATGAGACTACAGATGTTGCAGATTTGGCCAATTTATTGGTTTATGTGAGATATGAATATTTAAGTACAGTACAGTTATTTAACTTTTAAGTACATTTTCATTTAATCTTTAAGAACTGTCTTTTAATATTTATTTTAGTACAATGTTTATTTCACTTTTATGTGCAATTAATTTTATTTGATTCATTATTTAAAGACTGTTTTATTTTCCTATATTTAAACACAGTGTTACTGTTCAAAGTACTGTGCGTAATGTTACAGTGGCCAACAATATTAAATATACTTGTTAAATAAAACCTCCGCCTTGTTTTTAATGAATACTTAGACCTACTACGCTACTGTATTTTAATGTTGGTCATTATGGTGGTACTTGGAGAGCCAAGTATTTTCTGAGGTGGTACTTGGTGAAAAAAGTTTGAGAACCACTGCTCTACAGTAAATATATCATTTACATAGTGAATTATTCCATAGATAAATCTATCTTACCCCATTTATCATTTGACATTGGCCCATCATGCATGTGAAGATGAGGACAGGTTGTTTCCTCCTAAATGCAATGGCAAACTGAATAAGACAGTACTGCAGTACAGACTCCTGTTTTGTAATTCATCTTTGCAGTATTGTTAATCATTGTTATAGGCAAAACAAAGTGTTTTGTTTCCGAAACACTATATAAAAAGACATATTACGTACTAGTACCATACATAAGCCTCACATGTATGATATTGATTTTATGTTTCATGTTTTCAGAACTTGTCTTCTTGTTCTGTTGCAGAAATAAATGTTTTTTTTAAACACGTGCTTCTGTCTAAATAACTCAGTTATACCCCTTGAAAACACATCAGTATTGCCTTGAACCGTGTACTTGAAAACTTGCCAAAATACTGCAGAATTTTAGGGCAAAAGGAAATTCAAGGAGGGCAATATTTATTTATTTTTTTTTTTTTGAGGCCATTTGCCCTGTAGGGCAAAAGACATCAAAATCACTTCGGGAATGGAAAACAAGAAGCCAGCAAGACCAAAATCTGAAAGTCAGCTAAAATACCAGTAACATGGGTGCGAGTTTTCCGGCATGTGCCGGAAGCTCCGGTTTTTTCGGTTCTGAAAAAGTCATTTTTCCAAATTGTGTAAATCCGCTAAGATTTTTTTTTGGGGGGGGGATATGGGGTGGCCCTCTCACTATCTCGCTCTCATAGGGCCAATGATTTTCCGCAATCGTGGAAAACGGACGGAAATTATGGAATTTTTATAGTGAAACATTGCTCGCGTGTCAAAGTGTAACTGCCTCAGAAGGCGTAACTGCCGCTAACGCCCAAGCAGACAGGCCTTTCCGGTCAAGGCAGCTTTGTCGGTGATTGTGATTGGCTTGTGGCACACCTAGCCAGCCAATAAGCTGCTTGTTTACAGATTCGCTCCCCGCGTCGCAACCAGAATGGTGACCGCGAAAAAGAAACTAATGCTCTGGTGGCCAAGGACGCCATATGGTTGCCAGTGGTGAGTGTGGACGTTGAGCGCTCCTTTTCCATGTATAAACATCATCTAAATGACAAAAGATTCAGTCTCACGGAGACCAACACTAAACAACTTATGATGCTCTATCATAATGGCGATATTGAGCAGCGTTTCTAGGTACTCTGAGAACGCGCAATGATTGATCTGCAAGGAATATTCAGGACCGTCATTACAATCAAAGTTAAACTGTTCTAGTCTGTTTGAGAGTGTTCTGTGTTTTGTTAGGAAACATTGTTTCATGAGTTTGTGGTGTACTTAAAAAGATGGATATAGAGTAATATTTTTAAACAGTCAGTTATGAGTACTGTCATTACAGGCTCAGTAAGTATTACTGAATATTAATTTATCCCTATTAATTTATCAGTACTCAATATTATATTGAGATTATATATGCTATTATATTGCATATATTATATATGAGATGGGTTTTTAGTTAACGGTGATCCTAGTTTCTTGATTTATCTGTTATCAGTATGTCAAGTAAAATATTTTGAGTTGTCTCAATCTGTGATCCCACTTTAATTTTTTTTATTAATGCAATTTATCAGCTTACTGTCAGTGTAATTGTTTTATTATATATTTTTTTCATGAATGACTTCATCATGCAAAGGACCATTTGTGTCTAGAGATGCAATACTTTGAAACCCAAATAAAATTATGCCAGCCAGAATTACTAAATTGGAGCCAAACAGAACAATTTTGAACTGAAATTGTGAAACGGAATTGAAATGGAATTTTTCATTGTCCGAAACGGAAAAAGGCAGATTTTGAAACGGAAAATCATTGGCTCTACTCTCAGCGTGTTACCGTGGTACAGTCTCTGCACGAGACAAATCTTTTAATCTCGTCTTCGCCACAAACCTCATTCAATTTATATGCTGCTCACTGACGAGCAGTCCTGACTAGCCCGTTGTTTCACGGTGTTATACGTGTGATATGTTTCACGCACGTAGCACGTTGTTTGACCAAATCAACACAGCTATTCCAGTGTATATATTTGTTGCGAGGTTTTTTCGAAAACCCCAAAAAAAATAAAACAGGCTCAGTCGGAAAATATGGTTGTGGGTTTTTTTTTTCCCATAAATAATCATTCCAAACATCCCACAAAAATATACACGTACTATGACCATGGCCAGATTGACATTTTTATTAAAACGTATTATTTTGCATCACCTGACCCGTCTTCCCCCACGTCATCCCTCTATACAAGTGACGCCTATTCTCCCGCCCGGTTTTGCCGCCGGAAGCGGATGGGTAGGTTATGGCGGTGCGTTTCTGTAGACTGGGTAAGTTTCCATCTATTTGTGTGTATGCGTCTTTACATTTGTGCTACCAAATGTGCACCCTTGGTCGCGCTATTGTTCAGGGAGGGGAAGAGAGATGCGCGTGTGTGTGTGTTGCACCGGCCGCAGTCAGTGATGGAGCTGCTCTGTCACATCCCCCTCCTCCCGGAGGTTGGCGATGTGTGGCAACCTCGAAAGGTAGTCTGCCACCACGTTGGCCTTGCCTGCTCGGTGGCGGATGGTGAACCGGTACGGCTGGAGTGAGAGGTACCAACGAGTTAGGCGGCTGTTGTGGTCTTTCATGGAGTTGATCCAGGTTAGAGCTCTGTGGTCAGTCTCCAGGTCAAACTCTTGTCCGAGCAGGTAGTACCTCAGGCTCTCCAGTGCCCACTTTATGGCCAGGCCTTCTTTTTCCACTGTGGAATACTTGGTCTCACGTGGCTGCAGCTTGTGGCTTAGGTACAGAATTGGTTGTTCCTCTCCCCTGCCTTCCTGTGCCAGGACTGCCCCAAGGCCCACTGCAGAGGTGGCCACTTGAACCAGAAACCATTTATTGAAATCGGGGCTCTGGAGAACAGGTGAGGAACACTGGTAGTTCTTCAGGGTTTGGAAGGCAGTTTCACAGTCCGTGGACCAGGTTATGAGGTTCCGCTGGTCAGTGCTGTGAGGGGGGCAGCGATGGTGGCAAACTGAGGCACGAACCGTCTGTACCAACCGGCCAATCCCAGGAAGGACCGGACCTCTTTCTTGGTGCGGGGCTGCGGCGAGTTTTGGATAGCTTCCACCTTATCCACTTGCGGCTGCACCTGTCCTCGCCCCAGTTGGTACCCTAGATATTGGGTCTCCTGCCGGGCCCACTCACACTTCGAGAGGTTGAGGGTCAGTCCCCCCTCCTGGATTCTCCTCAGGACCAGGGAGAGATGTTCACGATGTTCCTCCCAGTTGTTGCTGAAGATCACCACATCATCCAAATAGGCTGCACTGCAGTGGTCGCAACCCTGGAGGACTCTGTCCATCAGTCGCTGGAAGGTGGCAGGTGCTCCATGCAGGCCAAATGGCATCACTGTAAACTGGAAAAGTCCCGCTGGTGTTTGGAATGCTGTGTATGGCCGGGATGACTTCTCCAGGGGCACCTGCCAGTATCCCTTACACAGATCCAGGGTGGTGATGTATCTGGCTGCTCCAATCTTTTTCAGCAACTCGTCAATTCTGGGCATGGGGTATGCATCAAACTCAGAGATAGAATTGAGTTTTCTGAAGTCAATACAGATGCGCAGTGAGCCGCCATTCTTGAAAACGATGACTACCGGACTGCACCACTCCGAGTTGGAAGGCTCAATTACCCCAAGCTTCAGCATCTCCTCCATCTCCTGCTTCAATTTCCCCACCAGCTGTTGTGGGACACGGTAGGGACGTTGGCGGACTGGTCGGCTGTCCTTGAGGCGTACCACATGTTCGACCAGAGTGGCCTTGCCGCAAAGAGGGAAGGGACCTCCTGGAAGAGCCTGATCAGCTGTGCAGCTTGCTGCAGTTCAAGGTGCTCCAGCACTGGCGCAGCAGGCACCGCTAGCTCTTCGGGTTCCACCCCGTCCTCATCTTCCAGGTTCACCTCCCTCACCAGCAGTGCCTTTTCTGGAGCCTGGACACCACATTCTTTCCACTCTTTCAGCAGGTTGATATATGTTTGTTTGTTTTTTTTTTCTTGTCTGGGTGATGTACCTCGTAGGTCACCGGCCCCATCTTGTGGGTGATGTGGTATGGCCCTTGCCATTTTGCCAGGAGCTTGCTGTTGGAGGAGGGGAGCAGCAACAGGACTTTTTGGCCAGGCTGGAACTCCCGGTGTCAGGCATGTTGGTCATACCAGGCCTTTTGGCTCTTCTGGGCCTCTTGCAGGTTGACCTTGGCCTCCTCCTGGTATCTCTCCAGCCGGTCCCTCATCTCCAGCACGAACTGCACCACCCCTCTGTCGCTTGAAGTGGTGGAGGGCCTTTCCCAGCTCTTTTGTAGGAGGTCCAAGGGTCCCTGTACCTCCCAGCCATACAACAGTTCGAATGGGGAAAAGCCAGTTGAAGCCTGGGGAACTTCCCGGTAGGCAAAAAGCAGGAAGGTCAGCCATCTGTCCCAGTCTTTGCCAGTATCATCCACGAATTTCTGCAGCATCCTCTTCAGTGTCTGGTTGAATCTTTCCACCAGGCCATCGGTCTGTGGATGGTAGGGTGTGGTTTTAATGGCTGTGATGCCCAGTTGCTTCTGGAAAAGCTGCATCAACCGTGACGTGAAGTTTGTCCCTTGGTCCGTGAGGATCTCATCTGGTATTCCCACTCTGGAAAATAATTGCACCAACGCCCGCAGTACTGTGGGAGCAGTGATGGTCTGCAGGGGAAAGGCCTCAGGGAAACGCATGGCATAGTCACAGATAACTAAGATGTACTGGTGACCTCTGCTACTTTTCACCAAGGGCCCAACAATGCCCATTGCGATCCTGCGAAATGGAGTGGAGATGATCGGAAGTGATTGCAGGAATGCTCTGTCAGACTTGCGGCCAGGGCATGTTTTCTGGCATGTGGGACATGTGGTGCAATATTTCTGGATGTCTGTGTACATGGAGGGCCAATAAAAACTGATGCGCATGTATGTTTTGTTACGGCCAAGCTGTCCAGCCCATGGGAGTGTGTGCTAGATGCATGATTAGTTGTCTATAGCTAGCAGGGATAACCAGGTGCCTATGTTCACTATCAGCAGCATACAGCACATCATTATCCAGAATGAACCTTTCCCTCCCCACATGACTTCCATTTGCCTCATTCCCTACCTTAGCAAACAATGTTATCAAAGTTTTATCCTCCCTCTGCAGCTCAGAAATATTTTGAGGCACTTCCCACATTTCTTTAACTGCACTCTCCCCCTCCAGCTCAGTTTGCCTCAGCTGCTTCTCAAAGCGGCGTTGGCAACAGGATTTTCTTGGGCCCTTAGTGCCACCCTCGCACAGACTACTGTCCAAGTCTGGGAGTGGTTGGACACCTTTAGCTTGGGCTTGGGTGATCACAGGACATGACACATTTGCATCTCCCTCTGCCCCACTGTCTGTTTTTGCTGGCACTTCCCTCTCATGCAGTAAGTTCATCAACAGAGGTAAATCGCATCCAAAAATTATGTCAACAGGCAAGTTCTCAACTACACCAAAAGTCAACAGGTAAAATTCTTCATCAATAGTCACTGTTATGTCCACTTTGGGATAGGGATGCTTATCCCCATGCATACACAAAATGTCTGTCTGTCTGCTGTAGTCCCCACAGCCCACCGGCACCAAGCAGCGTTTAATCAGGGATGTGAAACTCCCAGTGTCCAAGAGAGCAGTAACCTGCTGCCCATTTATACTGACAATTTTATGGTGTTGCATTCGACCGGTGTTATTTTCATTGCCCCCCCCCACGTGGTGCATAGCAGGCGCCAGTGACCTTTGCCTTCCATATAGGACAAATGGATGCTTTGTGGCCTGCTGGCAATAAAAACACACAAACTCCTTACCATAGGCTTGTTGGTTTGGGGCAGTGCTGGTGGTGGTACCTGGAACCTCCGGTCGATCTTCTCTCCTCCCGGGCCGTGACTGCGGTGGCTGGAATGCTGGTCGGGGTGTTGCACTGGTGGAGCATGAAGCTGGGCCCCCTCTCCAGGCGTTGAGGTACTGCATTGCCAGCTTGGCAGCCGTGAGCCCCTCTGCTGGCTCATGATCCTTTATCCAGGTTCGTATTTCCGGTGACAGGACTCGCAGTAGCTGCTCCAGGATGATGATCTCCCCGATCTGCTCCTTGCTGTGCTGCTCTGGCTGTATCCAGCGCCAGTAGAGTCCCTTCAGGCGGTGGTAGGTCTCAGTCGGGTTCTTGCCAGGTGGCACTGTCATAGACCTGAACTGCTGCTGGTAGGTTTCTGGAGAGATGTCAAATTTGGCCAGAAGTGCCGTCTTCAAGTCTGGATACCAGTGGGCCCTCTCCTCGTCCATCGCTGTGTAGGCTTCCAGCGCCTTCCCTGTCAGCAGTGGCACAAGGTGGCATGCTCACTCACTCTCTGGCCAATGCCATGTTTTTGCCATACGCTCAAAGTGTAGTAGATAGTTTTCAGTGTCCTCTCCAAGTTGGTATTGGGGAATTCTGGGCTCGCCATAGGGCCTCCAGTCCGGTCTTGGCTGGTCCGCCTCTGTAAACGGGATGGATGCTGCTGGTGACATGTCCCTCTGCACACGTCGGGGTGCTGGTGTGGGCAGTTCCATTCTGGGACTGCTGGCCGTCGCTGTGCTGGGTGTGGTAGTGGCACCTGGCAAATTTCTTTGGCGTGGCAGGACAGCAGGTTGAGCTGATGGAAGAGAGGCCCTCAGGCCCCTGATCATTGCCAGCAGGCCCTCCTCTCTCTCTTTTGTTGTGCTCCCAAAAAGTCCTGTATCATAACCACTAACTCTCCTAATTCGCCTGTCGCCGCCGGGGCTGCAGGAACAGCTGGGGCCCACCAGGTGTCCTCCTCATCCTCTCTGTCCGTTTCCCACTCTGGGTCGGCACCACCTGCCGCCATTTCCACTGGCTGCTCTCTCCGCTGGGAACTCAGGCTGGTGCGCCTGGGAAGGAGGGTTTTTTTCCGACTAGCCATCCCATTTCTGACACCATATGTTGCGGGATTCTTTCGAAAACCCAAAAAAAACAGGCTCAGTTGGAAAATATGGTTGTGGGTTTTTTTTTTCTTTATTGTCCTCACCTCACCAGGTGCAAGCAGTGCCAGAATTTACAACCCAAAATCCAAATAACGTGAAGGAAACAAAAATTAAACAGAAATGCATTATATACACAAATGGGGGAGGAAAAAAAATGAGCTCTTCAACAACTCAACACAAGACTCCCTGTTACCTTCTCCGTAACTCACCACACTCTCCTAGTAGGGCCCAGGCAGCCCCTTTTTATACCCGTAGCCCCTCCCACTAGGCCTCAAAAAAAACCATAACTTCCCTTCATTGTAGTGTTTTTTTTTTTTTTTTCCATAAATAATCATTCCAAACATCCCACAAAAATATACACGTACTATGACCATGGCCAGATTGACATTATGATTAAAACATGTTATTTTGCATCACCTGACCCGTCTTCCCCCGTGTCATCCCTCTATATAAGTGACGCCTATTCTCCCGCCCGGTTTTGCCGCTGAAAGCGGATGGGTAGGTTACGCCGGTGCGTTTCTATAGAGTGGGTAAGTTTTCATCTGTTTGTGTGTATGCGTCTTTACATTTGTGCTACCAAGTGTGCACCCTTGGTCGCGCTATTGTTTGGGGAGGGGAAGAGAAATGCGTAGTACATGTGTGTTTGTGTTGTGCAGGCCGCAGTCAGTGACGGAGCTGCTCCGTCACAATATTGTAAAAAAGGTATCACAGCAAAAGCATATTAAAAATGGTTGTTTCAACATTTAAATTAGTAGTTGCTAGATGTTTTGAAATATCAAGCCTTGTACTTGAAATATTATTTCAGATGAATTGATGAAATGTATTAAACATTTGATGTGAATATGCAAATCATATAACTATTAATATTATAAATGTTTGCATGAGAGACAACCATTTGAACTTGTAATTTAAATTTTTTTTTCGAGCCCTAAGGGGGGCTCACCTCCCTTTGTAACCTCCCCTGCATGGCTGCGCCATGCACGTCTGACCTTGTCAGACTTTTTTCAGGTTTTTGAAAATTTTATACTTGCACCCATGCAGTAACAAAGTTGGCACTAGCTACGGTAGCAGCTATTGAATTTTTCCTGTTCCAGCCGCACGCCATGCGACTGCCATGCGACTGCCGTGCAGTTCCCAGTTGAACGCCAGGGGGCTGCCATGGATGGCTCAGACCCCCTCCCTCTCCTATTTTAATTCTAAACACGCCCATTCATTCCATTCCACGGTGTCGCCATTAGATGGCGCTTCTCTCATAAAAAAAAAACATTACTTGAAATGTGTGAAGTTGTTGTACTGCACTTTATTCTGTTTTTTTAATGATCTTATGGATTAAAAACACTGAGATGATGAGCCATCTGAAAGTCTGTTTTTGGGGGGTACATCTTACCTTCTCCGAATAAGTAATGGTTATTAAGTGATATTAATTACCTTTGATTAGTAATTATCAGGTATTACCTACTAGCAAACGAGATAATTTTACCCAATTTCAGTGAGAAAATAGCTGTTGAATAGATACATAAATGTGAGGTAAATTTTACCCAATTTAAGTATTTCATAGCTTTTTATTTCAGTTATTTTATACTCAATATATGGAATGAAATCTACCCCAAACAAGTCAATGCAAATTGTTACCTCAGATTTATTGGGTAAATTCTATACCGTAGGTTACTTTTTTCAGTGCAGGAGCAGGCGAAACTGCGGGTCTTGGTAGTCTGGTGGTTACTGCACGTCTTGTACCGGTAACTCCTGAAACATGGTTCGATTCTTGCCTTGGGTTTTTCACCCTCACTCCTCTCTCCCTGTTTTCTGCCAACCTCTATACCAGCTACTGTTAAACAAAGGCAAACTCGCTCAAAAATAAATACTTAAAAAAAGTGACTCTTGCAATCACTGTGCACTTTTTAGTGTTACATGTAGGTCCTGCTTTCAAATAGGCTAGAGAATATTAAATAGTGGCAATGTTGGGATGACTGAAAGCAGACTTTTTTTTTTTGCTTATAAGACTACTAACTACTGAAATCTATTACAAGTTGAATGTAGCCACTGATTACTGTTTCATGAAGTAGGCCTTATAGGGCATGCTAAACAACATACTTGTGATGAAAGTACTGTATAGCTTAATTGTTTGAATCAGTGTATCATTCGTTCTTTCTATTTTCAAATAATAATAATAATAATTTATATAGCGCCTTTCAAAAAACCCAAGGACGCTTTACAATTATAGACAAGGAAAGAAAAAATAAAAAAAATATTAAAAAAAAGTAAAAAGTCCACCAAGTAGGGGTCAGGATGTAATTCCCGTGGTGTAGCAGCCACAGTCCCACCAAAAGGCGCATGAAAACAAGTCCCACATCTCCAGCACCGCCGCCGTGACGCCGTCAGCAACATCGCTCGAACACCACGCCATGGCTCCATAAAGCGAGCAGAGAAGCTCCGCCACGCAGAGCGCTGGTGTGTCCCAAACCGCCTGTAACGAATTACGGATCTTTGCAAGAAGAAGCAAGCCCTCACGGTTGCTCTGGGGCTTACTGGTCGAGCACAAGAAACAGCTATGGAGTTGCCCATTGATGATCTAAACAAAGATACTGGTATAATCACTCTTTTAAATGCTCTGGACAAACTTTTTTTGAAAGAAGAAAAAGACATTTACTTATGAAGCATAGTTGAATTTTGACCAGATAAAGAGAGATAGTAACGTGACAATGACTGACTACATCATTGAATTTGAGCAGTGTTACTCAAGGACGCGAAAGTACAAGATGGAATTGGCTGATGCTGTGTTAGCTTTTAAGTTGCTTGTCATGGCACGCGTAGACGTGAAAGACAGTTGGCACTGACGGCATGTACGGATTTAACATTTGCTTCAATGAAGTCAGCGCTAAAATGGATATTTGGAGGGAAGACGTCTACCCAAGTGATGGGAATAAACCAAGACGTTGCGTATGTCACAGCTGAACAAAAACGCCAGAGGGGCAAGTCATGGTCAAAAGGTGAACAGTCAAAAACACCCCTGCCAGGCACTAACCCTTTGGACAAGTACGGGTGTAGATCAAAATGTGCTATTTGCCAAAGTACATTCCACTGGGCTAAGGACTGTCCACACAAGGGTGAGCAAGTGAAATTAACCCAAGACCTTGAAGCTAATGACATTGATGAGTGTAACATCACGCTCTTTACTAAAGAGGCACCCACTGATGCAGAAATATTTCTGACAATGTTTTGGTTCTGCAATAATAGACGCTGCATGCACACGCACTGTGTGTGGAGATGAATGGCTTGATGGTTATATCACAGGACTAAGTAAAAGTGAATCGGAAAATATGAGAAAAACAGAGCAACACAGTAGAGACCATTCAAGTTTGGGGATGGAAAAGTGGTCCACTCAATCAGAAAACTGAAAATTCCTGCTAAGATTGGCCAAACAAAGTGCAACATAGAGACTGAAGTTGTCCCAGCAAAGATCCCACTGCTTTTAAGCAAGTCATCCATGAAAAAAGCAGGGACTTCTCAACATGGAAAATGACAGTGCAGTGATGTTCAATCAGCCAGTCAAACTGGACTTTACAAGCTCTGGGCATTATTGTGCGAACATTATGGACACTGAAGGCAAACCTACTCAAAGTGATGACTCTGTCATTGTGGCCACTGGAGGTGGCCACTGGAGGTGGCTCTTTGAATGAATGCAGCGACGAGGAAATACTGGCTGTCACAGAAAACATGAACAAAGCTAAAAAACAAAAAAATGCTACTGAAACTTCACAGACAGTTTGGTCATGCCTCTGCCGAGCGACTGCTGAGACTTCTGTCTAGTTCAGGCACAAAAGATGCAGAATGTGCCATCATACTGGAGAAAATCATAAGGGAGTGTGAGACATGTCAAAAATACAGTAAGATGAAACCTAGGCCTGCTGTTGGTCTTCCGCTGGCATCTCAGCACAATGAAACTGTGGCAGTGGACCTTCATGAACTGAAACCAGGTCTGTGGTATCTTCACATTATTGATCAATTTACACGATTTAGTGCAGGAAGCATTCTAACCACAAAGTCAGGACCTGAAATTGTTAAACACTTCATGACTGGATAAGCATGCATGGCCCACCGCAGAAGCTGTTCAGCGACAATGGAGGAGAGTTTAACAGTGATGAGGTTGGAGATATGGCAGAAAACTTTAACATAGAAGTAAAAACAACAGTTGCATACAGCCCTTGGAGCAATGGACTTTGTGAGCATCACAATCACACATTGACAGAGATCATAAAGAAACTGAGAAATGGCAACAACTGTGACTGGGACATTGCATTGGACTGGGCGCTTATGGCAAAGAATACCATGCAAAATGTTCATGGCTACAGTCCTCATCAGTTGGTGTATGGACAGAACCCTAACTTGCCTTCGGTATTGACTGACAGGTCACCAGCTTTGGAGGGCAGCACAAAAAGTGAGTGGGTAGCAAAACACATCTCTGCCTTGCATGCAGCAAGAAGGGCATTTACTGAGGCAGAGTGTTCCGAGAGAATCAGAAGAGCACTGCGTAAACAGCTACGCAGTACTAATGAGAGATATAACGTGGGTGACAAGGTGTACTACAAGAGAGCAGATTGCCCAGAGTGGAAAGGACTGGGCATTGTCATAGGCCAAGATGGAGCAGTGGTATTTGTCAGGCATGGTGGTATCTGTATTAGAGTACACTACCTGAGACTTATGAAAGAAAGAGATATAGCTGATGAACAACAAGCTGTGAATGACAGTTCAGAAAGTACCACAAACTTTGAACAGACACAAAACTTGACATGCTGCTGATAATGTGGATCATGATGATGATGCTGCAGAGAAAAACACTTCTGCTGACAGTGATATGGATGACACAAGAAGAGGAGTATCAACAGGGGTGGAGACTGAAACACATCAAGTAGATGATCACACGGATGCAAAATGACATGAGAGCTGACGCTTGTCTGAAAACAGGACAAATTCTGAATTACAGAGACAACCATAGCGGGACTGTAGACAGAACAGAAGTTCTTGGTCGAGCAGGTAAAGCTACAGGCAAATACAAAAGCTGGTACAATTTACGATATATTGAACCAAGCAATGTTACGGGCAAGGCTGATTCAATTGATATATCAAAGTTGAACGACCTTCAGATAGAGCCCCGTTATATCCACGGATAACAATGAGGATGTGCTAATAACAAAAGATGTCATTTGACAGAAACTGTGTAATTTGACAGCAAACAGAATTGTGTGTAAGCTGAAGTCCAAGAAAATAACACTAAACTTTCACTAAACAAGAAGAAATAAAAAAAAATTGGAGTGATAACAATGTGTTTGAAGTTGTTCAGGATAAAGGACAAAGGAGCATTACCACTCGATGGGTATGCACTCTGAAAGGGACATCTGCTGGGATAGTACCAAAAGCAAGGTTAGTGGCAAGAGGTTTTGAAGAGCTGAAAGTGTCAGAGCTACAGAAAGATTCGCCGACATGTGCCACAGAATCCCTTCAACTACTTTTGGCTGTTATCTGTCAAAGACAATGGACACTACATTCCATGGACATAAAAGCTGCATTCCTACAGGGAGTGGAACTATCACGTGACATTTACATCAGGCCTCCCCCTGAGGCAGGCTGCAAAGAAACATTGTGGAAGCTCAAGAAATGTGTTTACGGCTTGGCAGATGCCTCACTATACTGGTATAACAGAGTGAAAGAGATGGTGCTGGAAGCAGGAGGCAAAATGTCCAAAGTAGACCCCGCTGTTTTCGATTGGACTGACAAAGACTGTGCTGTGACTGGGGTACTAGCCTGTCATGTCGACGACTTCATATGGGGAGGCACTCAAAGTTTCTCCAAAACAGTGATACCCCACCTCAGGTCAGTCTTTCAAGTAGGACGAGAGGAGCACGATCGTTTCTGCTATGTTGGAATGGACTTTGTGACTGTTAATAGTACTGTGCAGATTCACCAGGAGAATTACATCCATACACTTGGATCCTTCATGAGCTGTCAAGCAGGACTCCCCTCTGCATGAAGAGGAAAAGGATCAACTAAGGTCAAAAATAGGCCAGATTCTCCGGGTGGCAAGGCAAAGCAGGCCGGATGTAATGTTTGATGCCAGCAACTTAGCCTCTATGATCAAGAATGCAACAGTGCAAACAATTCATGAGGCAAACAGAATTGTGTGTAAGCTGAAGTCCAAGAAAATAACACTAAACTTTCAACACTTGGGAAGAGAGAGTGCTCTCAAGATTGTCGTGTTTAGTGATGCTTCCTTTGGAAATCTTTCAGATGGAGGCACTCAAGGAGGACATTTAATTGTTTTGATGGGAGAAGATGGTAAATTTTCCCCACTCTCTTGGCAGTCAAGGAGATTGAAGAGGGTTGTGCGAAGCACACTTGCTGGAGAAACATTGGCAATGTCTGATGGAATAGACAATGCAATCTTTCTAGCTACATTGTTCTCTGAACTGACATCAGGTGGCGCTGCGCACAACACCACCTATAGTCTGTGTGACTGACAACCATTCACTTGTTGATGCACTTAAGTCTACAAAGTCTGTCTCTGAGAAAAGACTTCATCTAGAGATGAGCAGCATCAAAGAACTTGTCCAAATACAGAAGATTGAGCGTGTGTTGTGGAACAACACAAAAGATCAGCTTGCAGACTGTCTCACTAAAAAGGGTGCATCGGCCCACCAGTTACTTAAAGCACTGAGTGATGGACAATGGAAGCTTGACTAAACTAAAAACTTAATTTTGTGTATTCTGTGTACCATTGTTATACCTTTGCACTAAAGTACAGTCAAAAAATAAGCTAAGTCAGGTTATGTGCAATCTTATGTTCTTTTTGTTATGAAATCTTGTTCTTACCTAAATGGCACTAAGGTAATGTAAGACAATATTCAGGTCATGCTTTGTCTGTCGTGTGTAATGTTATGCTCACTTTGACATGAAATCCTCAGGGTTTGTTTGTTCTTTTCTTTGTTTGTTTGTTTTTTTTTTAAAAGAGAGTGAGTTTGTTAACTATGTATTTCCGGTTTTGGTACTTTGATTTTGGTTCGTACCAGATGTAGTAATTGGGTGGAACTACTGCTGTTGTTGTACGAGTGAACATGGCGGTGATGGTACATTAAACTGAGTTAAGGAAGCACGATGTTTTCATTGAGTTAACACTAATCTTTGAGAAACTGGATTGGCAGAATGTTGCCTGTGAAGAAAAGAACATCTTTTTATTACCCTGTGCCAAGTTAATATTTACTAAAGTGCAATTTTCAAGAGCCGTAGATTGTATTTTATTTATTGTTTTTGTTGAGTGGTTTTGTTTGATTGTTTATTTATTATATTTATATATTTTGTACGTTCCATTGTTGAATAAGTTGACTTAGTTTACTGTTCTTTGAAAGGGTGTATTTGCATGATTATTTTTACTCTTGGCATAAAATTGTCTTGAAAAGACGTCAACAATAATATCGTTTATCGCAATAATTTCTGAGACAGTATATCGCCCAACAAAATTTATCGTGACAGGCCTAACCATGCATTGCCTGATACGGCTCAAACTTCACAGGTTGTAGGATATCATGGTTCGGAAGGTATCCACATGTCCAAGGACACCCTCTGGTATAGCACCACCATTTGGGCATGGACAGTAATGACTCCATTGCCGAAACATGCTACATTTTGCTGTACTCTTCCTAGGCAGTTTGTTGGATTCATGCCATATTTGGTATTAGTCATGTCAAGATGTTGCTGATTTTAAATTGGAAAGGGATTTGTGATATCTTGCAAGATGTTGAAGTAGAAGACGCCTTCATGATGTCATCACCGCCATTGGCCAGAATCTCCAGTGACTAATACAACGTTTCCTGATGTTAGAATGTGTAATTAGATTTGTACAACCCCGATTCCAAAAAAGTTGGGACAAAGTACAAATTGTAAATAAAAATGGAATGCAATGATGTGGAAGTTTCAAAATTCCATATTTTATTCAGAATAGAACATAGATGACATATCAAATGTTTAAACTGAGAAAATGTATCATTTAAAGAGAAAAATTAGGTGATTTTAAATTTCATGACAACAACACATCTCAAAAAAGTTGGGACAAGGCCATGTTTACCACTGTGAGACATCCCCTTTTCTCTTTACAACAGTCTGTAAATGTCTGGGGACTGAGGAGACAAGTTGCTCAAGTTTAGGGATAGGAATGTTAACCCATTCTTGTCTAATGTAGGATTCTAGTTGCTCAACTGTCTTGGGTCTTTTTTGCCATATCTTCCGTTTTATGATGCGCCAAATGTTTTCTATGGGTGAAAGATCTGGACTGCAGGCTGGCCAGTTCAGTACCCAGACCCTTCTTCTATGCAGCCATGATGCTGTAATTGATGCAGTATGTGGTTTGGCATTGTCATGTTGGAAAATGCAAGGTCTTCCCTGAAAGAGACGTCATCTGGATGGGAGCATATGTTGCTCCAGAACCTGGATATACCTTTCAGCATTGATGGTGTCTTTCCAGATGTGTAAGCTGCCCATGCCACATGCACTAATGCAACCCCATACCATCAGAGATGCAGGCTTCTGAACTGAGCGCTGATAACAACTTGGGTCTTCCTTCTCCTCTTTAGTCCGAATGACACGGCGTCCCTGATTTCCATAAAGAACTTCAAATCTTGATTCGTCTGACCACAGAACAGTTTTCCACTTTGCCACAGTCCATTTTAAATGAACCTTGGCCCAGAGAAGACGTCTGCGCTTCTGGATCATGTTTAGATACGGCTTCTTCTTTGAACAATAGAGTTTTAGCTGGCAGCGGTGGATGGCACAGTGAATTGTGTTCACAGATAATGTTCTCTGGAAATATTCCTGAGCCTATTTCGTGAGGTCCAATACAGAAGCATGCCTGTATGTGATGCAGTGCCATCTAAGGGCCCGAAGATCACGGGCACCCAGTATGGTTTTCCGGCCTTGACCCTTACGCACAGAGATTCTTCCAGATTCTCTGAATCTTTTGATGATGATATGCACTGTAGATGATGATATGTTCAAACTCTTTGCAATTTTACACTGTCGAACTCCTTTCTGATATTGCTCCACTATTTGTTGGTGCAGAATTAGGGGGATTGGTGATCCTCTTCCCATCTTTACTTCTGAGAGCCGCTGCCACTCCAAGATGCTCTTTTTATACCCAGTCATGTTAATGACCTATTGCCAATTGACCTAATGAGTTGCAATTTGGTCCTCCAGCTGTTCCTTTTTTGTACCTTTAACTTTTCCAGCCTCTTATTGCCCCTGTCCCAACTTTTTTGAGATGTGTTGCTGTCATGAAATTTCAAATGAGCCAATATTTGGCATGAAATTTCAAAATGTCTCACTTTTGACATTTGATATGTTGTCTACGTTCTATTGTGAATACAATATCAGTTTTTGAGATTTGTAAATTATTGCATTCTGTTTTTATTTACAATTTGTACTTTGTCCCAACTTTTTTGGAATCGGGGTTGTATAATATAGAGTGTGTGAAATCATTTTAAATTTTAAGAAATACCTGGGTCTGATTACATTACATTAATGGCATTTTGCAGACACACTCTTATCCAGAGCAACATACAACATACGGAGCAGTTGGGGGTTACTTGCCTTGCTCAAGGGCACTTCAGCCATTCCTGCTGGTCTAGGGAATTGAACCAGCAACCTTATGGTCCCAAAGCTGCTTCTCTAACCATTAGGCCATGGCTTCCCCCTCAGTTTATGCAACATATTTTTTTTCTGTTCCTGAATATTTGTTTTGTTCAAGCAAAGGCTATAACGTTTTTGCTGAAAGCTACTGATGGTTTGTTTGCTTGTTGTTTTGAGGTTGCCATCAGTTGCTTTTTATTGAAGCAGTTTTATTGACGCCGGCCCTGAGTGCTTGACGTCACAGCAGGAACCGGTTTTAAGGCTGAGGCCTTTGACAGCTATAGACCAAAGTCATAAAAATAAAAATTTATGGTGAAAGTAAGAAATACCATTACCAACTTGCTCAACTAAGACTGATTTGACTTCATTGATTGTGGGTTGACTCTCATTAAAACAGGATAGGTGTTATAACTGCATGCATTTTCACTGATAAAACGTAAAAGGTTAATTAAATAATCAGATGAACTGAGACAATCACATTCTGAAGCAAATTAAATAATCTTACATCGGTAACTTAAACACACAATACAAGTTACATGTATTAATCTAAATGCAGGTAAACAACGTGTTTTTGTTGTTTTATATCCAAATGAGAGTCAGAGCTTACCCGTCTGTGTTCTCACTTCTTGAAAGCCGATCTTGTGGCCTATTGTTTTGAAACAGTCTGACTTTCAGTTGTTCGTTCAGTTCTCCATTCATTTGCTTCTTCCACGTAAGGGCGGGATGGCAGCAAGATCCAGTGAAGAAATCAGACTGCTGCTCCACTCATTCTCCATTCTTTCCGTACCGAGTACTCCGCCATTACTGCTCGGCTCAGGCAATTACTAAAACCCAGGATAGAACGTCACCGGTTTTAGCAACCACCACAGGGAGGTCACTGCCCGAGCGGTATGTCCCGGGTTTTACCAACAACCCTCGGCTCACGCTCTGGGAGAACTGGTGCAACTGAACTTGCCTTCCTTTTAAAAAATGAATAAAATAGATGCTTTTCTTTTCTTGTAGTTTTATGTAATTGTTGGTACTGCACCCTCTTTCAATACAGGCTTATAGCTCCTCAACAGATCAGAGGTCTTGTACGAGTCTTCAGTAAAATGTGCAGAGCAGAGGAGAGACAACTTCGTAGGTGCTCAATGTGCCCATGAACAACTTGCAAAACGCATCCAAATCTTTGCAGTTTGACTGTTCTTGGGCCATGAATGCAACGTAAATTCACCTTCTGTCATGTTGCTGGTACATCTACGTGGCATGGCGATAAATTAGTTCAAAATGGAGGATTGAGTGACTTCCGATTGGTGAGTGGAATGGAGTAGTGATGTTTTTCTAGACTCCTGCCACACACTTTCTAATTTGACCATTATTCACTCAAAAATTATTGCAGCTAGTGACTGCGACATACTAAACAGTGTCTTAAAGAGTTTTGCCAGCCAGCATGACATCCAAGCCAGGTAAACCGGATAAGAAAAAAGTTACATTGAGCAAGGGACTGGGCGTGGTCCCAGAGCTCTATAGCGCCTTCGAGAACAAGCTTTGGTTGAGATGAAGTTGCTTGGATGGGCACAAGATTTGGTGTGATTGATACTCTTGTGATACGGGACAAAGTTCACTTGGGTGGAGTCAAATACAACCAACAGGAAGTCAGCCATGCTGGATAGAATGTGGGATTTTTAAACTTTCCCATGTTATTTTGAGGGGCTCACTATGGCTATAAACTCATGGAACTTTGCACATGCATTTGTCTGATGACATCATTTGAGTTGATGTGGTGAATCACCTAGGTGGGATTCATTAACTACATAGTGCCCCCTAGTTCAAAAATACAAATTTTGACACCTTGGAAATATTCGAAAACTCAGGAAATTTTGTGCACTCATGAAAATGAGGCAAAAGTTTATTATTCTTGGGTTCTTTGCCTTGGATGAGGCTAGAAGACATCATAGCGCCCCCTAAAATTTTGGATTCAAATTTATAGCTTCGGATGCCACAATGTTCATCTGATGCTCACGAGTTTTGGAGGGAATATTTGTCCTCACTAAGACACACATTTCCCATTGGTTTGTATTAGCTCCGCCCAACAGGAAGTTGGCCATTTTGGAATTTGATTTTTTAACCTATTTTTTTTTTTACATACTCTCTTGCACTTCTAAGTAGTTCATCAGTTTCCCTGAAGAGTTGGTAGGAATAAATTTCACACAAGTGTGGACAGTTGAAAGTCACACTTGGAGGACGCTCTGGACACTTACAGTAATGCTTTTATGGTTGAGGACTACAGTTGACTTGTTAACTTTGGGACTGCGGTTGTCGTGAATGGTTTTGCACTCAGGTTTCCATCAATGAAGAGTTTATGACTTCATGTTAAAACTGTTAATGTTATAGTCATGTTGTCTGTTGTTGCCCAAATGAGGATGTGTTCCCTTTTGAGTCTGGTTCCTCTCGAGGTTTCTTCCTCATGTCGTCTGAGGGGAATTTTTCCTTGCCACTGTTGCCACAGGCTTGCTCATTGGGGATAGATTAGGGATAAAATTAGCTCATGTTTTAAGTCATTCAAATTCTGTAAAGCTGCTTTGCGACAATGTTTATTGTTAAAAGTGCTATACAAATAGACTTGACTTGACAAGAACAAACTGCTGCCGCTAACCCAGCTATCGATCATGCTAGCCGACCTAAGAGTGGACCTGTTGATCAAACCTGACTCTCTTTCTGTCAGATTTGAAAATAAGATTGCTGCCATTGATACAAAGTTAGACGCGATACAGTCCACGGTGAACAATCATGAGCAACATATCTGTGGTGTGGAATCTGGGCTGAGCCAATTGCAGCTATTAGCAACACAGGTAACTTCTGTGGCTGAAGATAACGCAAAGCTGAGAGCTCGGCTCACAGACCTAGAGGGGAGAAGTAGACGGTGCAATGTGCATCTCATAGGAGTGCCTGAAGCAATAGAGGGTGCAGGGCCAATGATGTTTTTTCTAAACTCTTGGTTGATGTACTGGGAAAAGACATGCTACCTTCTCCTCCGGAACTCGAGAGAGCCCATCGTGCACTCAAACCCAAACCAGCTGAGGGAGAAAGGCCCAGAGCAGTGATCATCTGTTTTCATAAGTTTCAAACTAAGGACACTGTAATTCGTGCTGCCCATCGGAAACAAGGCGAGTTAAAGTATGATAGTAAGCCGATCTACATATACGAAGATTACTGCCCCGAAGTGCTGGACCAGCGTGCTGAGTACAAAGAGGTAATGCACTAGCTCTACACTCTCCAACTCAAGCCCTCACTGCTATACATAGTTTTCACATGACATCACAGAGTCGGGGATTCCCTAGTGGCGGCCATCTTGTGGGTCAAGCTTACCGTACGGGTCACTGAGCACACATTGTAACGCACGAGTACAAAGTCTTCAAAAGAACCCAAGCAGGCTATTTAAAGCTAGCAATGGTGCACACCTGTTGTATTCACGACTGTCGTAATAGGTCAGATGATGACATCAAGCGGAGCTTTTATGGAATTCCCACTGTACGGGAGCACGAAGGCGAGCAAACAAAGAAACTCAGCATACAAAGGAGAATCAACTGCAAGGATTATCAGCCTTCCAAACACAACAAAGTCCGCTCCAATCATTTTATAAGTGGTAAGTTGTTTAAATAAACAATTGTGTTTAAGTTTGTTTTTGGAAACCAAAACATCGTGTAAACAATCTCTGGAGAATGCCTAACTGGAACCACTGAGTGTACGTTTACATTGTAATGTACACTTAATATCGCTTGGTACAAGGCTGCAAACATATGATTATTACTGGCCTATAAACTGTCATATTTATCATAAACACAAAATGTAACAAGCCTACATACCAGTTAATTATATTACAAAGTTTATACTGACATGGTACTGTAATACCACTAATGGATGTAAAATTTGTCTTAAATCAACTCGATATTATACACACACACATTTATATGCAGTGTTGAGAGCTCTAAAATTCCAATGTTTACATACCTTGGCTGTAATTAGGACATGACTGTCACTTGTTTTTATATGGTGGACTTCACGGACCCAGCCACAGACAAAATAATTGTATGACTCCAGCGACTTGTATGCTTTGAGGTCGTCAAGTGTGTAGGCACTTTTACTATTCACGAAATAGTTCACAATATCAGGGTATGATATGGATGGCAGCCCTGCATAGTCACTTGAAAATGCATCTTTGTCCACTTCGTAGGGGTCAATTCCCCCAATCAAGGCCAGTTTGGGTGCATACTGTTGTCGTGAGATGTCGTCCAATGTATCTATATACTTCCGTTTACTTGATTTTGCCGACATTGATCTTTATTTTAGAAAACTGACTATATAGCTTCATAAATTCGTCCGAGATAACGTAGCCGGTAATGGCTGGTCCGTTTTGTTTGCCCCACAAGATGGCGGCTGGAGGGCTTTCCCCGGAATGCCGTGACGTCAGTGAAAACTATCTATACCCAGCGTGGCTGTTTATCAAGGCTGACGACAGGGGTAAACGGCGACTGTCATCAGTGAAAACAGCTCAGCAGGTTTGGGCCACGTACCAGAAACTTACCTCACCAATAGATGACTGACTCAAGTTAAGGCTGGGTGTCACAGGTTCATCTTTTCTTGTGTGTTACTATTCTTTTTCTTTGGTATTGATAGGGACAAAAATGAATGCAGGGTAATAAATGGAGTTATTGCTAATCTTGCCTGTGGCCTGGAAGGACTGTGAGCTGTAGCCTACATCGGTATATTACGTCGTTGCGTGTTATCTATTTCTTTTTGCTTTACTTTACTCACATGCCATTGAGTGGCGCAGCTGCTAAAGATGAGGCTGTTTTGTTAACTGAGCTTGTTAATTGTTCATTGGTTCTATAGGATATTTAAAGTTAGCCTCTGTGGCGTGGAAAGCTGGACTCACTGATGTTTTTTTTCCTTCTCTTTCTTTCTGCAAGACTGCTCTGTTCAGTTTAGTTGTCATTTTAAGTTTTGCCTGTTGAGCCCCTCTAGGTTCGTCACGCATAGAATGATGGATATTACTGTTCAGCAGTGTATTGATACAGATTGTGGTTGTTTTATTAATACTTAAACAACGTGGCGGGGCAGAAGATGAGAGGACAGGAGCCCTAGGAGAATTTTGTTAAGGGAATATGGCACATTTGTGCAAGGGTTGTGGGTGCAGGGGTGGCAGGGGATGGTGGGACCATGTGGGGAGGGCTGGGGATATGTTTTTACCTGTGTGTTTTGTTTTTTGTTTGTTTGCTTTTGTTTTTTGTGTGTCGTGGTGTTTTTTTTTTTTCCTTCGTTTTTCAATTCTCAGATATTGTGCTACATCATACTATGACATCATACTTGCATACTATGCATACTTGTATCATACGTCATACTTACATACCCATACATCATACTATGCATATTATACTACATAGATAACCCATCACTTGTATGGAAAGTAAAAAAACAGTGAATAATATCCGTTTCATATCATGGAACGTAAAGGGGGCAAACCAAGCTACTAAAATAAGATTATATCTCGCATTCAGGGGCTGAGAGGAGATGTGGTGTTTATGCAGGAGACACACCTGTGTAGTTATGAGATTTTGCGCATTAAAAGGGGCAGGTTCAGTCATTTGTATCATTCGAAGTTCAGTGCTAGAGCTAGGGGAGTTGCAGTTTTGATTCAAAGCCGCATTCCACTTGAGCCAGAAAAAGTTGTAGCTGACTCATCTGGTAGGTTTGTTATAGTGTCAGGGAGGCTGTGCAATACCCCAGTTATCTTAGCTAGTGTTTATGCACCAAATTGGGATGATGAACAGTTCATATCCAGGTTTTTCACCTCTATTCCCAATATTGAAACATACCACATAATTATAGGGGGGGATTTCAATTTTGTTCAAGATGCTGATTTAGACAGATCCTCTTCTAGACCATATTCCTTTACAAACTCGGCCAAACTATTAACTTCCACTGCAACAGAGCTGGGTTTGTTAGACCCATGGAGGTCTAAATTCCCAGATAAAAAATCATTTTCTTTTTTTTCCACATGTCCATCATTCCTACTCTAGAATAGACTTTTTTCCTTTTAGATAACAGATTACTCTCTAATTATACACGCATGCGATTACCATAGCATTTTACCATAGCATTGTAATTTCAGACCATGCTCCCACATCATTAGACATACATTTTCCTACTTGCAGACGTCCTCTAAAACCATGGAGATTCAACTCACATCTACTAGCTAATGACCCCTTTGTTGATTCCTTAAGATCCATCATACGGTTATTTTTTTAAATTATTGACACCCCAGACGTGTCCAGAGGCACTTTTGGGGAAACTTTCAAGGCATATCTAAGAGGTCACCCAATTTCCTACACAGCTCATCTTAGAAAATTGACTATGTCTAGACAGTTAGAACTAACACAACAGCTCCTGGAAGTTGATGACAATTACTCTAATAACCCAGACCCCACACTCTACAAAAGGCGCCTGCAGCTTCAATCTGAGTTAAATCTTTTAACTGCAAATGAAGCAGAACTGCAATTGCTCAAATCTAGACAATGGATTTTTGAATCAGGCGACAAGGCTGGCAAACTCCTTGCCCAGCAAGCTAGAGCTGCAGTTGCCTCTAGGCTTATCCCAAGTGTTAAGTTACCATCAAGCATCACTCTGACAGACTCAAAACACATAAATGAAACATTTGCCAAATTTTATTCTGATCTATATACATCAGATCATCCTCAGATTAATATGGTCAATATGCTCAATATTATTGAATTTCCCAGAATAGATGAGGAGTTGGTAGAAAATTTAGCCAGCCCAATTTCACCAATGGAGGTTACAAGCGCTGTTGGGGCTTTACAAAGTGGCAAATCACCGGGTCCTGATGGATTCACGGTAGAATTTTATAAGAAATTTGCCCCACTTCTCTCCATGGTCCTAAGTGATGTATATAATGAGGCACTGTCTGTTGGCCGACTCCCCCCAACCTTGACTAATGCTACTATTTCTCTTCTGCTTAAAAAAAGACAAAGATCCTTTATTATGCAGTAGTTTTAGACCCATATCACTGTTAAATGTTGATTACAAAATTCTTGCCAAAATTCTATCCCTCCGTCTTCAGCAAGTTCTACCAAGGATTATTTCATCAGATCAAACAGGCTTCATGTTAGGAAGACACTCATTTCACAACACCAGAAGACTTTACTTAACATGCCCAGCTCCAGCACTCCAGAGGCTGTGCTGTTGCTGGATGCTGAGAAAGCTTTTGACAGGGTGGAATGGGACTTTCTCTTGGAAGTAATGGATTCATGTTTGGGATTTGGGTTAGGCTCAGGTTTTATTTCATGGGTGAAATTGCTATATTAATCTCCAGTAGCATCTGTACAAACAAACTAAACTATACAGTCTCACCCCCCTTTCAACTCCACTGTGGCACAAGACAGGGGTGTCCACTATCCCCTTTATTGTGTGCCATAGCTATTGAACCTCTAGCCATTTGGCTAAGATCTGAACCAAGATTTCAGGGTATCTTTCGCTAAGGAACTGTACACAAGCTATCACTGTATGCAGATGATTTATTCCTTTACGTATCAAATCCTTCCACATCACTCCCAGTAGTCTTAGACATTCTAAAACAATATGGCCAATTGTCTGGCTATTAACTCAATTTTGGAAAAAATGAGTTATTTGCAATAAACAACTTAGTTGGGGACCTTCCAGATAATATAGCTCCTTTTAAAAGAGTAGATATAGGTTTTAAATACTTGGGCATATTTATCACTAGGACACTAGCTGACACTTTCAACAAAAATTTTGTTCCCTTACTTGGTAAAGTTGAGGAGGACTTTGCCAGATGGTCAACTTTACCCCTGTCTTTAGCTGGCAGGGTGAACCTCATTAAAATGCCTGTTCTGCCCGAGTTCCTTTACCTTTTTCAACATATTCCTGTACTCACCTCAAAAAAGTTCTTTGCTAAGTTGGACAAATCAGTATCAAAATTTCTTTAGGCCAGTAAACCTGTGCACATGCAAAAAAAAAAAAAAGATATTGCAGCTCCCTAAACGGGTAGGGGGTCTTGCGCTCCCCAATTTTTTGCACTATTACTACTGGGCAGCTAACATTCATAAATTGCTATACTGGACTGATAAAGTCATTACCAATCAGCCGGCCTGGGTCCAAATTGAAATTTCTTCATCTCAGACCTCATTTGCCCCTTTTCCACCAAAGCAGTTCCAGGGCTGGTTCGGGGCCAGTGCTTAGTTTGGAACTGGGTTTTCTGTTTCCACTGACAAAGAACTGGCTCTGGGGCCAGAAAAAACAGTTCCAGGCTAGCACCAGCTCTCTGCTGGGCCAGAGGAAAGAACCGCTTACGTCAGCGGGGGGCGGAGTTGTTAAGACCAATAACAAGACCGCGAAAGATCGCCATTTTTAAGCGCCGAGAAGCAGCAGCTGTACAAACACGAAGTCATCCATTATTATTCTTGTTGTTGTTGCTGCTGCTGCTGCTTCTTCCGTGTTGTTTTTGCTTTGATATTCACACCAAGGTTTATGTAAACGTAGCGCCGTAACTGACGTATACAGCGACGTAATGACGTATACAGCGACGTAATGACGTGGCTCCGCTTAGCACTGCGAGCTATGGAAAAGCAAACTGGTTCTCAGCTGGCTCGCAAGTTGAACGAGTTGTGAACCAGCACCAGCACTGGCCCCGAACCAGCCCTGGAACTGATTTGGTGGAAAAGGGGTAATTGAGGGCGTGGCTGTATTCTTCACTCTGTGTCAACCACTGATGTAAGCATTAATCCAGTAGTCAACTAGTCACTCAAAATCTGGTTGCAATTCAGGAAACATTTTGGCCTGCGAGAATGCTCTATTTATGCTCCAGTGTTGCACAACCACAATTTTAAACCATCAACTATGGACTCTGCCTTTCAATTTTGGTCTGAGAGTGGCATAACTTCTATTCATGATCTTTATGACAATGGTACTTTCATGTCCTTTACTGACCTGTCGACCAAATTTAAGATCCCCCCCCCCTTCCATATTAGACAGTTCATTTCATTATCTCTAGCCGCTTTATCCTGTTCTACAGGGTTGCAGGCAAACTGGAGCCTATCCCAGCTGACTACGGGCGAAAGACGGGGTACATCCTGGACAAGTCGCCAGGTCATCACAGGGCTGACACATAGACAACCATTCACACTCACATAGACAACCATTCACACACCTATGGTCAATTTAGAGTCACCAGTTAACCTAACCTGCATGTCTTTGGACTGTGGGGGAAACCGGAGCACCCGGAGGAAACCCTCGCCTGCCACGGGGCTCGAACCCGGACCTTCTTGCTGTGAGGCGACAGCACTAACCACTACACTACTGTGCCGCCCCAAATTAGACATTTTATCCAGAAAAATTATCCTGATTTCCCAAATCTCCCCACACAGACTTTGTTAGATACTCCTTCTTATGATGAACCCCAATCAGAGAGGGAATATTTCACATTAGTGCCTTGGACTCCATTACTTCAGTCTTCCCACAACAAACAAACAAAACTTTGGGAACAAGATCTAGGGCTAAATCTTGAACCAGACCAATGGGACAACATTCTTGAGTTAGTGCACAATTCCTCTATCTGTGCCCGACATGGGCTAATCCAATGCAAACTCATACATAAGATCTACTACACTAATCATAGATTGTCAAAAATCTATCCCAATGCTGCAGACATTTGTAATAGATGCAACCAGTCCCCTGCCGATCTCATGCATATGTTTTGGTCATGTCCAAAACTGATAGACTTTTGGTCTAAAATATTTGATACCCTTCACATGGCCTACTACAATGTTGCGGCTGACCCCCATCACCTCCCTGCCCTTTTTGGTGTTCTACACACCAATACTTTATCAACTGAAGCACAGCACAGTATGGCTTTCTGAACTCCATTGGCCAGGCGTTTCATTTTGCTTAACTGGAAACACACCTTACCCCCATCCTATAGCCGATGGGTTACGGAAGTCCTGTTCAGCTTAAAGTTGGAGAGGCTAAGGTTTTCTCTCAGAGGCTCTCTGAGGAACTTTGATAGAATCTGGAACCCCTTGCTGTCCATTATAGACTCACTAAATATTACACCTGAGGAGCCAGATATCCGAGTCCTTGAGCATTGCGACTTTTTTTTCCCTTTAAATTTCCTGTTTGTGTGTTCTTTTCTTGTCTTTTTTTTTGGGGGGGGATTCTGAAAAATGCAAAACTGAAAATATGAGCATTCTGTGTTTCATGTAGGGATTTTTTCCCCGTGTTTTCAATCTGTAGATCTGTATTGTTGATGCTCAATAAACATACGACAAAATGGAGGATCGGAGTTGCAGTCAGCTCTGTGTTTTAGTATAGCGGAAACAGCGATGAGACCAATAGACTTCCTGCTGTGACGTTACAGATGTCAAGGTCATTCACTCAGACCGCTACCTATATGAATCACTTTAATTGTAAAAACTGCTATATTAGATTTATTGTTTACGCTTAAAGCTATTCCTGTGCCATTCTTGAGGTCTCAAGGCATTTATAAACGAAAGTGAGGCCATGGTTCTGCGTATATGTTTTAAGATAGCTTCGTTTATATGGATGCAAGTCTGGAAGCCTTTTATTTACAAAAGATGCAACAAAAAAACAAAATGCATGAAAACATGAGAGTGAGTAACACAATGAATGTCAGCATGGGGGGTAAAAAGATGATTGCAAGACAAAGAAACTAACAGAAACCAGGGTTTAAATAAGGTAAGTGTCCAAAATGAAAACAGGTGTGTGTTAAGTTAATAAGCAGGGTGTTTGAGAATTGTAGTTCGAGGGGACATCCTTGCAGACTGTGTGGTATGCTCTGGGAAGTGCAACCTGGAAGTCTTGCCAGGCTCCAGTTCTCAGTGCTAGCGTGACCATTTTCAGGCCAAGGTAAACCGCGGATAACTGAAACCACAGTTACTAAGTCAGTGAATACGGCGGTTCCACTGTAAGTAAAAATGTTATATGTAAAATGTTAAATGTTATAAACTTTTGCTTGAACAAAATGTTTTCAGAAATGGAAAGTGAACTCTTTCAACAGACGTGATACAGCTTGATTCATAGCATGTTGCTAACTAGCTAATGTCTCAGCTTGGGCTGTTTCACCAGTCTCATGGAGGTTTGCTCTCCATAGTTTAACTGTCTCTTCAGTTAAATAGAGTCAGGTGGGAAGACACGCTATCCATTACTTTTATGTCATATAATTAGGATTGTGTATGTAAAAGGGGCTGACATCTTTTACATCACGACCAGTCACAACACGTAAATCTGATTTGTTCTTATTCTCACTGGAGCCATAACAAAAGATTACCGTAAATGTTATCAAGTCACCAGGGGTTAGATTGTTTCGATTTTGCAGTTTTGCTCCCATTCCCACACGACATCATTACAGCATAATAGTGGAAAATGTATGGTTTTCAGAGTGAGTGTGAATGGGGTTTTAGATTCCTGTTCTTGGCTGACAGGAGTGGAATTTTGTCTGCTCTTTTTTTTCTTCTTCAAATCAAATCAAATTTATTTGTACAGCGCTTTTAACAATAAACATTGTCGCAAAGCAGCTTTACAGAATTTGAACGACTTAAAACATGAGCTAATTTTATCCCTAATCTATCCCCAATGAGCAAGCCTGTGGCGACGGTGGCAAGGAAAAACTCCCTCAGACGACATGAGGAAGAAACCTCGAGAGGAACCAGACTCAAAAGGGAACCCATCCTCATTTGGGCAACAACAGACAGCCTGACTATAATATTAACAGTTTTAACAGGTATAACCCTCAACTGTCCTCATGCGGCCGTCCTTCACAGGAGTGGGGCGATAAAACTCCGACCAGACACAGGGCACCAGGATGGATCAAGCAGGTCCGAGGGGCAGAAGAGGCCAGCATCTCAATCCCAGGATCAACATGTAACTCAGAAGGACAGATGGGGGGGGTGAGAGAGAGAGAGAAAGAAAACACGTTGTTAGGTATGCCCTAAAAATGGCAAGTATTAAATCTGTGTGGTAGGCTCGCAGAGACGAGAGTCTTTACATCAGGCATAACACACAATGGCATGTTAATATGGTAAAATATATCATGACCTGCTCTGGCAGGATGCTTGATTGGGTGATGGGAGCACACTCCTCAGCAATGATGAGATGCAGATGGGACCCTTAGGGCTGGCCAAGACAATTCAGTTACATTTCACCGGGTCTGGGACATGCGACAGAATGTCTGACGGCTGATTCCCTGCAGGCTACGATAGCCAGTCGAGGTCTCCACCAAAAGATTTCCTGTTGACTCCATGTAACTCAGAGGGACAGATTTGGGGTGGGGGGGAGAGAAAGAAAACACAGGTGGTTAGGTATGCCCAATGTCACCTGAATAAGTAGGAACAGTATACATATTGCACCGAGTACAAGCAGGGACTCCGGCAACTAACTATGACAGCATAACTAAAAGGAGAGAGCCAGAAGGTAACACAGGCATGAGGGAGCCCCGGGACATAAAGCAGCCAGCCACTACACCGTCAACAAACTCGAGTGAGCAAGCGAGTGGGGACTGACAGCATCCATACATCCCAGTTTACCAAAACACTCTATGTCTGAGGACCCTCCAGATCTACTCCTTTACCTCATAAACACCATTAACAAAAGGCTTGACTAAACAGATATGTTTTCAGCCTAGACTTAAATGCTGAGACTGTGTCTGATTCCCGAACAGAACATTGTTTCTTCTCCCCCCCCAACTGTTGTAGCCCATCCATATCAAGGTTCAGTGTGGTGTTTGTTCTCCATTCTGACCATATTTTTTTCAACATTCTGATAATGTAAAGCTCCTGATCTATATCTGTGTATTTTTATGCATTAGGTTGCTGCAACATGATTGACTGATTGGATACTTGCATGAATGAGCCTTTGAATTCCTAATAAAGCGGGCAGTGAGTGCACATAATGAATTGTTGTGTTTGTATGTTACAGCTTGGATTGGAGGCTTTCTCTCTATCACAATAGTCAGTTTGCTGGCTTTGGTGGGTGGAGTCCTAATACCACTAATCAACAAAGTCTGTTTTAACTTCCTGCTCAGCTTCTTGGTTGCCCTTGCAGTAGGCACGCTCAGTGGAGATGCCCTCCTGCACCTTATCCCACATGTAAGTTCATACATGAAAATTGTTAAGCTGTGTGTTCTGGGCTACTTCTGAATGCCATAAATATACATCCCCAATTCTAAAAAAGTCAGGGCACTGTATAAAACATAAATAAAAACAATGTGAAGATTTGCAAATCGTGTCATTAAAAATAGTGCAAAGACAACACATCCAATGTTGAGGCTGAGAAATTTGTTTTTTGAAAAAAAAATGCTCATTTTGAATTTGATGTCAGCAACACATTTCAGAAAAGTTGGGACAGGGGCAACAAAAGACTGAAAAAGTTGTGTAATGTATGGGTAATTCCGCCCCAGATCACCAGATTTAGAAAAATGTTTGCCACTGACCATCTCAGATTTGCTTCATACTTTCTGGAAATGTTGTCAGTGTGCCCAATAGATAGTGTACAAAATTCTAGGCGTGTACCTTCATTAGTTTCTGAGATATAGGGGCTTAAAAAAGGGGCGTGGCCCCGATTTCACTGTTGAAACGTGTGCTACAGAAAACGGACCTAACTTCCATAAGTCATTACTTTTAAACTATTCATGCAAGATACATGAAATTTTCAAGGATTGTTCTTCAATGCCGGATGCCTTTAAATACTAAAATAGAAAGTTCACAGTTCAATATTTGCCAAGTTATGGCTTCCTGAAAATCATAAGAAAAAAGGGCTTTGGAGCAAATTTGACGCCCCATATCTCCACATTAATGCACACCAGATCTTTCAAATTTTCTTATATATTACTCATGTTATAGTACTCTTTAGGCAACTAGGTGATTTCACATGGATTGACCCGTGTATTTAAAAAAAAAAAAAACTAATTAGGTTAATTGGCAACAGGTCAGTAACATGATTGGGTACAAAAAAGGGGGGGGGGGGGGAGAGTATTCCAGAGGGGCTGAGGCTCTCAGAAGTAAAGATGGGGAGGGATTCACTGCTCTGTGAAAGACTGCGTGGGCAAACAGTGCAACAATTTAACATTCCTCAATGTAAAATTGCAAACAATTTGGGGAGTACATCATCTATGGTACATAATATAATTAAAAGATTCAGAGACCCTGGAAAAAACTTTGTATGTAAGAGACAAGGCTGAAAATGGACATTGGATGCCTGTGATCTTCAGGCCCTCAGGCGACACTGCATTAAAAGCAGACACGTCTGCAGTGGAAATCACTGTATGGGCTCAGGAACACTTCAGAAAACAGTCATCTGTGAAAACAGTTCATTACTGCATCCACAAATGCAAGTTCAAAACCATATATAAACAATATCCAGAAACACTGCCACCTTCTCTGGGCCCGAGCTCTTACAATGGATTGAGGCAAAGTAGAAAATTTGTCCCGAGAATTGACGAATCAAAAATATAAATTCTTATCATTCATGCACACGACATGGGTAGCTTGTACATCTGGGAAGGCATCATTAATGCTGAATGATATATACACGTTTCAGAGCAATATGCTGCCATCCAGACAAAATCTTTTTCAAGGAAGGCCTTCCTTCTTTCAGCAAAATGATGCCAAACCGCTTTCTGCACATAAAGTTACATGACTCCATAGTAAAAGAGTCTGGGTGCTAAACTGGCCTGCCTGCAGTCCAGCCCTGTCTTCTATTTAAAACATTTGGTACATTATGAAGCGCAAAATAAGACAAAGGAGACCCCGAACTGTTGAGCAACTAAATTTGTATATCAGGCAAGAATGGGACAACATTTCTATTTCAAAACTACAGCAATGGAGCACTTGCATGTGACGTCACAGCCGATCCAGATTGTGACAGACTCCATCTTGTCAGTCAAACGCCATATTTCCGCCTTCTACTTCTGGTTCTACTTCTACCTTTTCTTCTGGAAAACCCTACTATATACAATTCTACTACAACGGCTGCGGCTACAAGCTCTCCCTACCTGTGCACGTTTTTTATGTTTTTTACACAAAAAACATAAAAAACGTGCACAGGTAGGGAGAGCTTGTAGCCGCAGCCGTTGTAGTAGAATTGTAGAATTAGTATTTTTGCATGTTGTTCGTCTGTACCGGACTTCAATATCCACTACAACCATATGGACTTACTGGACATTGGTTTCCAGCAGAAAATGATGGTTTGTAGCAATTTCCATCGCATGCGCAACATTCCGGATGAGATAGCGAGACCAGCGGGGTCTCCGTGGATTGTTATCGGGTCTGGCAGGTGAAGGAGGCGGCGTCGGGAGAGGAAGCAAAAGCGAGGCTGTAGAGCCGGTGTTCTGAAATTTCTTCCTACCTATAATTTCTTCCTACCCGTAGCGGAAATTTATAGCTGTATCTGATATTTTGTCCTACCTTGTGAAAATATCCTACCAGCACATATATCTTCTTCCCTCTGTGTTCAGGGTGGTAGCAAATTATTATAGACATCAAACCCCTATAAATATCTGCTTCCCTCCATCTTTTAGGTGGTAGCACATTATTATAGATATCAAATCCCCATAAATATCTGCTTCCTCTGTGTTCAGGGTGGTAGCAAATTATTATAGACATATAACCCCTATAAATATCTGCTTCCCTCCATCTTTTAGGTGGTAGCACATTATTATAGATATCAAATCCCCATAAATATCTGCTTCCTCTGTGTTCAGGGTGGTAGCAAATTATTATAGACATCAAACCCCTATAAATATCTGCTTCCCTCCATCTTTTAGGTGGTAGCACATTATTATAGATATCAAATCCCCATAAATATCTGCTTCCTCTGGGGGGGTGGGGTGGGGTGGGGGGGTGGACAAGCTTCACTGCATCGTAGTCCAATGCCTCCCCTGTGTGTGTGTGTGGGGAGACAGGCTTCACTCAACCTAGTTGGACTACGACGCAGTGAAGCCTGTCCACCCCCCACCCCCAGAGGAAGCAGATATTTATGGGGATTTGATATCTATAATAATGTGCTACCACCTAAAACATGGAGGGGAGCAGATATTTATAGGGGTTATATGTCTATAATAATTTGCTACCACCCTGAACACAGAGGAAGCAGATATTTATGGGGATTTGATATCTATAATAATGTGCTACCACCTAAAACATGGAGGGGAGCAGATATTTATAGGGGTTATATGTCTATAATAATTTGCTACCACCCTGAACACAGAGGAAGCAGATATTTATGGGGATTTGATATCTATAATAATGTGCTACCACTTAAAACATGGAGGGAAGCAGATATTTATAGGGGTTATATGTCTATAATAATTTGCTACCACCCTGAACACAGAGGAAGCAGATATTTATGGGGATTTGATATCTATAATAATGTGCTACCACCTAAAAGATGGAGGGAAGCAGATATTTATAGGGGTTTGATGTCTATAATAATTTGCTACCACCCTGAACACAGAGGGAAGAAGATATATGTGCTGGTAGGATATTTTCACAAGGTAGGACAAAATATCAGATACAGCTATAAATTTCCGCTACGGGTAGGAAGAAATTATAGGTAGGAAGAAATTTCAGAACACCGGCCTGTTGACTAAGCTCAGAAAACAGCCACTCAAATCTCCACTGCTAAGCCTCTACCTCTCCAACGCTAGATCCATGGTAAACAAGACGGACGACTTGGAATTACAGCTGGAATTACCTTATTCTATTCTATAATCGGCTGGTCAGTGCTATACTCAATACTTAAGTGACTTATCCATCCAATGAGGATTATTTTCTTGTTTAAAAGATGCCACATCTGAGGGCAGCTGACAAATCCTGAATTTCTGTAAAGATAACTGTCCAGAGATTTATAAGCACGCAGTGCTTCACCACTGAACAGCGAGGGAAAGTTAATGAGGTACTTATACACGTCTGGGTATTCCACTGGCAGTTCCATATCCACTGACACGGTCATGAAAACTCCGTCCGGTAAGCCATAAGGGTCACTAATCTGTAGATCGTTTATTTTAGACATGTATCTAGTTATCTGTTCATTAGAAAAATGAGCCGTGTAGTCCATCGGTTGAAATTGATCCATTCTGTACATGAGTGCAGCAGTATTCAGCTGTGTTTTTTACCGACAAGATGGCGGCTGTGTACTTTCCGGTCACGTGACTGCAAGATCTCTATTGGTCTCCTCAGTTCCCAAGCTTTTGCAGTGTTAAAAGTAGAGGTGATGCAACACAGTGGTAAACATGCCCCTGTCCCAACTTTTTTTGAAACGTGTGTTCCTTACATCAAATTCAAAATAAGCATATATTTTTCAAAATGAACAATACAGTTTCTCAGTTTCAACATTTGATATGTTACCTTTGTACGATTTTCAGTGAAATATAGGGTTTCCATGATTTGTAAATTCACATTCATATTTACAGTTCACACAGTGTCCCAACACTTTTGGAATTGGGGTTGGAAATTAACGCATGGAGCAAAAGCAGTTTGTCAAGAGTCTGTTTTAATAATTTTATCTGTCTGTCAGTCTCAGGGTTACCATAAGCACCATCATGCTGCCAGTGAGAAATTGGAGCATGGTCACCATGGTGACAGTGAAGATTCCCTTAAACCTGTTTGGACAGGGTTGACTGCGTTGGGGGGAGTCTACATCATGTTCCTCATTGAGCACTTCTTGACCCTTGCAAAAGTGTTCAAAGACAAAAAACAAAAGGTTAGACACACTAGTAAACTGTAACCAGCTGAGTCAGCAGCATCCTTTTTACACCACATATAGTGAGAGGAAATAAGTATTTGGACACTTATTTAGGGCCTGAGCACCGAGGTGCAGGCCTATGGCCTGCATGATAGGTGCAAAACCCTATTGTTTTCGGCATGTTTTTTTCCCCCTTCTTATTACGGCCCGAGCACCGAGGTAGGTGCAAAGCCGCATTGTTTTTGTCCCGTTTCTTGTTGTTGTTGTTATTATTATGAGGGCCCAAGCACCGAGGTGCAAAGCCCTATTGTTTTCGGCATGTTTTTGCTTATTATTATTATTAGGGCCCGAGCCCTATAGGGCGAAGGCCCTATTGTTCTTGTAAGAGTTCACTATTATTAGGGCCCGAGCCCTATAGGGCGAAGGCCCTATTGTTCTTGTAAGAGTTCACTATTATTATTCTTCCGTCTTCTTCTTCTTCTTCTTCCGTCTTCTTCTTCTTCTTTATTTTTCTCCGCTGTTGGGCCATTTTCGGGGCGCTTGCCATGGGCGAAAACGCACGAAATTTGGCACCAGTTCCGAGAATTGCCACCGCTACTCAGAACCAGAAGCCCAAACTTGGCCGGGGCTCCGGGCCTCTATAGCGCCCCCTAAGTCGTTGTGATTTTGGCCTCCCGCATTAAGGTGCCTGGGTGCCATGTAGTTTGTCGTAGTGGCATGCCATTTGGTACGCTTATGTATCTCACTAAGCCGGGCAAAAATGTAATGCCAATGCATTAGCCACGCCCAACAGGAAGTGAGGTAATTTCACTTTTGTGCGAAATGCATGGCCACGAAGACGGCGCAACTCCTCCTAGACCGTTCATAGGAATGTCACCAAAATTGATACACTTCATCTACAGACATGGCTGACAAAAGTTACTAAATACGTTTCACGTAGGATAAACCGTTCAGAAGTTATACGTCAATCAATTTTCGATGCAAAATTTTACATGCTTAAAAATTCATAACAAATCTTCTGATTGCTCAAAACTGCTCATACTTCACACGCAAATCACTCATTGGGCTTCTGACATGTTACCCAATTTCTGTGATATTTCGCCACTGGGGGCGCTATTTTTGGGCAAAAAATCCAATCTTTCCTCAAATTTGGTCAAACTTCACTGCCACCCTCTTACTACCTCCCATGTCATGTATACCACATTTTGGGAATTTTCGTCCATGGGGGGCGCTGTTTTTGGCCGACGCAATTGCTCCAAAACGGGTTTTTGGTAAATTATTCCATAATGCTTTCCCTTCACACCACTACCTTGTGATAGTACGTTGCTGTTGTAGACACTTATTTTTCCAGCTTATAATCGCTCATGTACAGCATAGCGCCACCTACTGACATGGGAAAAACCAAAAAATTTATTCTTCAAAAATCTATATCTCATCTTCTATTTACTCAATTGTCATCAATCTTCATAGGCAAACTCTTCATAGCTCACCTGACATATACGCCAAATTTTGTGCACTTTCGCCCCTGGGGGTGCTGGTTATGGCACAAATGATATTGCAGCTTCTGATTTGTCAAACTTGGCAAGCAAACTCTTTACAAGACCCTTATTGGGGCGCTTGCCATGGTCGACAACGCACGAAATTTGGCTCCTTTTTCTTAGGCTGCCACCGCTACTGAGAACCAGAAGCCCAGATCCAGGCGGGCCTCAGGGCCTCTTTAGCGCCCCCTAAGTCGTTGTGATTTTGGCCTCCCGCATAAAGGTGCCTGGTTGCCATGTAGTTTGTAGTACTGGCATGCCATTTGGTACGCATATGTATCTCACTAAGCCGGACAAAAATGTAATGCCAATGCATTAGCCACGCCCAACAGGAAGTGAGGTAATTTCACTTTTGTGCGAAATGCATGGCCACGAAGACGGCGCAACTCCTCCTAGGCCGTTCATAGGAATGTCACCAAAATTGATAGACATCATCTACAGGCATGGCTGACAAAAGTTCCTAAATACGTTTCACGTAGGATTAGCCGTTCAGAAGTTATACGTCAATCAAATTTCACTGCAAAATTTTACATGCTTAAAAATTCATAACAAATCTTCTAATTGCTCAAAACTGCTCATACTTCACACGCAAATCACTCATTGGGCTTCTGACATGCTACCCAAATTCTGTGACATTTTGCCACTGGGGGTGCTATTTTTGGGCAAAAAATCCAATCTTTCCTCAAATTTGGTCAAACTTCACGGCCACCCTCTTCCTACCTCCCATGTCATGTATACCACATTTTGGGAATTTTCGTCCATGGGGGGCGCTGTTTTTGGCCGACGCAATTGCTCCAAAACGGGTTTTTGGTAAATAATTCCATAATGCTTTTCCTTCACACCACTACCTTGTGATAGTACGTTGCTGTTGTAGACACTTATTTTTCCAACTCATAATCGCTCATGTACAGCATAGCGCCACCTACTGACATGGGAAAAACCAAAACATTTTTTCTTCAAAAATCAATATCTCATCTTCTATTTACTCAATCTTGATCAAACATGATACGCACACTCTTAACAGGTCACCTGACATATGTCCCAAATTTTGTGAACTTTTGCCACTGGGGGCGCTGTTTTCAGGCAACATTTTATATCTCGGCTTCTGATTGGTCAAACTTGATCAAACTTGACACAACAACTCTTCATAGGTCCCTTGACATGTATACCAAATTTGGTGAACTTTCACCACTGGGGGCGCTCATTGCGCTGTAGCAGTTGCAGGACAGGTGTTTACAATCATGAGGCACCAGGAGTATGTTGTTTTGGTTGCCTTAAACACACATGACTTGTGGGGAATGGGTAGGCAGTCGGGAGCAAGTGTTGTAGCGTTACATACAGACTAATAGATGTCTAACAGAAGACAATCCTATGTAGCTATAGCTTGGTGACTGATGTGGTAAATACATTAATTTGGTTGGGAAGCCATGGCATAAAATGTTCTGTCCATGACAACATCTCAGCGCACCGTGTACTCTGTGTCCATTTCTGTGCTTTGTCGCCATTGTGGGAGTAATGTCTCTTGCCGAAGAAGCTGTGGAAGGTCTTTCGCGGGGGCGCATGCCCCCGCCCCCCTTGGCCGCTGGCGCGAGGGCCCGTCGAGGCCGCTTGCGGCTTTAATTATTCTTCCGTCTTCTTCTTCTTCTTCTTCTTTATTTTTCTCCGCTGTTGGGCCATTTTCGGGGCGCTTGCCATGGGCGAAAACGCACGAAATTTGGCACCAGTGCCGAGAATTGCCACCGCTACTCAGAACCAGAAGCCCAAACTTGGCCGGGGCTCCGGGCGTCTATAGCGCCCCCTAAGTCGTTGTGATTTTTGCCTCCCGCATTAAGGTGCCTGGGTGCCATGTAGTTTGTAGTAGTGGCATGCCATTTGGTACGCATATGTATCTCACTAAGCCGGACAAAAATGTAATGCCAAAGCATTAGCCACGCCCAACAGGAAGTGAGGTAATTTCACTTTTGTGCGATATGCATGGCCACGAAGACGGCGCAACTCCTCCTAGACCGTTCATAGGAATGTCACCAAAATTGATACACATCATCTACAGACATGGCTGACAAAAGTTACTAAATACGTTTCACGTAGGATAAACCGTTCAGAAGTTATACGTCAATCAATTTTCGATGCAAAATTTTACATGCTTAAAAATTCATAACAAATCTTCTGATTGCTCAAAACTGCTCATACTTCACACGCTAATCACTGATTGGGCTTCTGACATGTTACCCAATTTCTGTGATATTTCGCCACTGGGGGCGCTATTTTTGGGCAAAAATTCCAATCTTTCCTCAAATTTGGTCAAACTTCACGGCCACCCTCTTACTACCTCCCATGTCCTGTATACCACGTTTTGGAAATTTTCGTCCATGGGGGGCGCTGTTTTTGGCCGACGCAATTGCTCCAAAACAGGTTTTTGGTAAATAATTCCATAATGCTTTTCCTTCACACCACTACCTTGTGATAGTACGTTGCTGTTGTAAGCACTTATTTTTCCAACTCATAATCGCTCATGTACAGCATAGCGCCACCTACTGACATGGGAAAAACCAAAAAATTTATTCTTCAAAAATCTATATCTCATCTTCTATTTACTCAATTGTCATCAAACTTCATACGCAAACTCTTCATAGCTCACCTGACGTCTACGCCAAATTTTGTGCACTTTCGCCCCTGGGGGTGCTGGTTATGGCAAAAATGATATTGCAGCTTCTGATTTGTCAAACTTGCCAAGCAAACTCTTTACAAGACCCTTATTGGGGCGCTTGCCATGCTCGACAACGCACGAAATTTGGCTCCTTTTTCTTAGACTGCCACCGCTACTGAGAACCAGAAGCCCAGATCCAGGCGGGCCTCAGGGCCTCTATAGCGCCCCCTAACTCGTTGTGATTTTGGCCTCCCGCATTAAGGTGCCTGGTTGCCATGTAGTTTGTGGTAGTGGCATGCCATTTGGTACGCTTATGTATCTCACTAGGCCGGACAAAAATGTAATGCCCATGCATTAGCCACGCCCAACAGGAAGTGAGGTAATTTCACTTTTGTGCGAAATGCATGGCCACGAAGACGGCGCAACTCCTCCTAGACCGTTCATAGGAATGTCACCAAAATTGATACACATCATCTACAGACATGGCTGACAAAAGTTACTAAATAGGTTTCACGTAGCATAAACCGTTCAGAAGTTATACGTCAATCAATTTTCAATGCAACATTTTACATGCTTAAAAATTCATAACAAATCTTCTACTTGCTCAAAACTGCTCATACTTCACACGCAGATCAGTCATTGGGCTTCTGACATGTTACCCACTTTCTGTGATATTTCGCCACTGGGGGCGCTATTTTTGGGCAAAAATTCCAATCTTTCCTCAAATTTGGTCAAACTTCACGGCCACCCTCTTACTACCTCCCATGTCATGTATACCACATTTTGGGAATTTTCATCCATGGGGGGCGCTGTTTTTGGCCGACGCAATTGCTCCAAAACGGGTTTTTGGTAAATTATTCCATAATGCTTTTCCTTCACACCACTACCTTGTGATAGTCCGTTGCTGTTGTAGACACTTATTTTTCCAACTCATAATCGCTCATGTACAGCATAGCGCCACCTTCTGACATGGGAAAATCCAAAAATTTTATTCTTCAAAAATCTATATCTCATCTTCTATTTACTCAATTGTCATCAAACTTCATACGCAAACTCTTCATGGCTCACCTGACATGTACGCCAAATTTTGTGCACTTTCGCCCCTGGGGGTGCTGGTTATGGCAGAAATGATATTGCAGCTTCTGATTTGTCAAACTTGGCAAGCAAACTCTTTACAAGACCCTTATTGGGCCGCTATTATTATTAGGGCCCGAGCACCGTACAGTGCGAGACCCTATCGTTGCCATGTGTCCAATTCTGTGCTTTGTCGCCATTGCGGGAGTAATGTCTCTTGCCGAAGAAGCTGTGGAAGGTAATTCGCGGGGACGCATGCCCCCGCCCCCCTTGGCCGCTGGCGCGAGGGCCCGTCGAGGCCGCTTGCGGCTTTAATTATTGTTGTTGTTTTTTTATTTCATCTCTCTCTGCGGAAAAACTCATTTTTGAGGCAGTTGCGATGCTTGAATACTTATGAATTTTTGCACACTGATCAAATGTGCATAAAATCATGAAGTTTCACTAAACAAGGGACTGGGCGTGGTCCTGGAGCTCGAGAGCGCCCCCGAGAATAAGCGATGGTTGAGATAAAGTTGCTTGGATCGGCACGAAATGTGGTGTGATCGTTACTCTTGTGATACAAGACAAAGTTCACGGAGTTGTATTTGACTCCGCCCAACAAGAAGTCAGCCATGTTGGATGGAATGTGGGATTTCGAAATTGTCCCGCACTGTTTTGAGGGGCTTACGATGGCTAAAAGCTCATGAAATTTTGCACACATATTTGTCCTATGATGCAGTTTGAGGTGATTTGGTAAATTAGTCTAGGTGGGTTTCTTTAACTCCATAGTGCCACCTAGTTCAAAAGTACAGATTTGAAACCTTGTATATATTTGAAAACTCATGAAATTTGGTACACACATCAGTCATGTGCACCAGAACTCCGCCATAGGGGCTTGACCCCCAGGTGTGTCCGGGGGACTCCATAACACCTCATATGTCATTGAGATTCCTGCCTGGTATATAGTTTCACCTATCCGTGTCAAATTTGGTAGATGTGTGGAATGCCCTGAGGTGAACAAAATTGCCTCTACATTGCATCAGCCATCCTCAACAGGAAGTGAGATATTTTTGGTTTTGTGCGTTTTGACACGTTACGTTTTAACAAACTCCTCCAAGGCAGTTTGTTGGATCGATAGCATATTTGGTCTACGTCATGTCAAGATGTTGCTGATGTTAAATTGCAAAGGGATTTGTGATATGTCACAAGATGTTGAAATGGCAAACCAGTAAATTTATACCTTACGCCACGCAAACAGGAAGTGAGTCATAAATTCACCATGAATTGTCTGTCTGATACGGCTCAAACTTCACAGGTTATAGGACATCATGGTTCTGAAGATATCTATATGCCCAAAGACACCCTCTGGTATAGCGCCACCATGTGGACATGGACAGAACAAGTTATGGTTGGGATGAAGTTTTTCGGATCGGCACAAGATTTGGTGTGATCGATATTCATGTGATCCAGGACAAAGTTCACTTGGACGTATTTGACTCCGCCCAACAGGAAGTCAGTCATGCTGGATGGAATGTGGAATTTTAAAATATTCCCGCGCTGTTTTGAGGGGCTTACAATGGCAAAAAAAAAAAAAAACTCAAACTTTGCACGTATATTTTCATCTGATATAATTTGAGTTTCTATGGTAAATCAGTCTAGGTGGGATTCAATAACTCCATTAGCGCCACCTAGTTCAAAAATACAGATATACAACCCCGATTCCAAAAAAGTTGGGACAAAGTACAAATTGTAAATAAAAACGAAATGCAATAATTTACAAATCTCAAAAACTGATATTGTATTCACAATAGAACATAGACAACATATCAAATGTCAAAAGTGAGACATTTTGAAATTTCATGCCAAATATTGGCTCATTTGAAGTTTCATGACAGCAACACATCTCAAAAAAATTGGGACAGAGGCAAAAAGAGGCTGGAAAAGTTAAAGGTACAAAAAAGGAACAGCTCGAGGACCAAATTGCAACTCATTAGGTCAATTGGCAATAGGTCATTAACATGACTAGATATAGAAAGAGCATCTTGGAGTGGCAGTGGCTCTCAGAAGTAAAGATGGGAAGAGGATCACTAATCCCCCTAATTCTGCGCTGACAAATAGTGGAGCAATATCAGAAAGGAGTTCAACAGTGTAAAATTGCAAAGGGTTTGAACATATTATCTACAGTGCATAATATCATCAAAAGATTCAGAGAATCTGGAAGAATCTCTGTGCGTGAGGGTCAAGGCCGGAAAACCATACTGGGTGCCCGTGATCTTCGAGCCCTTAGACGGCACTGCATCACATACAGGCATGCTTCTGTATTGGAAATCACAAAATGGGCTTAGGAATATTTCCAGAGAACATTATCTGTGAACACAATTCACTGTGCCATCCGCCGTTGCCAGCTAAAACTCTATAGTTCAAAGAAGAAGCCATATCTAAACATGATCCAGAAGTGCAGACGTCTTCTGTGGGCCGAGGCTCATTTAAAATGGACTGTGGCAAGGTGGAAAACTGTTCTGTGGTCAGACGAATCAAAATGTGAAGTTCTTTATGGAAATCAGGGATGCCGTGTCATTCGGACTAAAGAGGAGAAGGACGACTCAAGTTGTTATCAGCGCTCAGTTCAGAAGCCTGCATCTCTGATGGTATGGGGTTGCATTAGTGTGTGTGGCATGGGCAGCTTACACATCTGGAAAGACACCATCAATGCTGAAAGGTTTGAGGTTCTAGAGCAACATATGCTCCCATCCAGATGATGTCTCTTTCAGGGAAGACCTTGCATTTTCCAACATGACAATGCCAAACCACATACTGCATCAATTACAGCATCATGGCTGCGTAGAAGAAGGGTCCGGGTACTGAACTGGCCAGCCTGCAGTCCAGATCTTTCACCCATAGAAAACATTTGGCGCATCATAAAACGGAAGATACGACAAAAAAGACCTAAGACAGTTGAGCAACTAGAATCCTACATTAGACAAGAATGGGTTAACATTCCTATCCCTAAACTTGAGCAACTTGTCTCCTCAGTCCCCAGACGTTTACAGACTGTTGTAAAGAGAAAAGGGGATGTCTCACAGTGGTAAACATGGCCTTGTCCCAACTTTTTTGAGATGTGGTGTTGTCATGAAATTTAAAATCACCTAATTTTTCTCTTTAAATGATACATTTTCTCAGTTTAAACATTTGATGTCATCTGTGTTCTATTCTGAATAACATATGGAATTTTGAAACTTCCACATCATTGCATTCCGTTTTTATTTACAATTTGTACTTTGTCCCAACTTTTTTGGAATCGGGGTTATACATGTGTGTGAGTGTATATCAAATCAAGTTTATTTGTACAGCGCTTTTAACAATAAACATTGTCGCAAAGCAGCTTTACAGAATTTGAACGACTTAAAACATGAGCTAATTTTATCCCTAATCTATCCCCAATGAGCAAGCTTGTGGCGACGGTGGCAAGGAAAAACTCCCTCAGACGACATGAGGAAGAAACCTCGAGAGGAACCAGACTCAAAAGGGAACCCATCCTCATTTGGGCAACAACAGACAGCCTGACTATAATATTAACAGTTTTAACAGGTATAACCCTCAACTGTCCTCATGGGGCCGTCCTTCACAGGAGTGGGGCGATAAAACTCCGACCAGACACAGGGCACCAGGATGGATCAAGCAGGTCCGAGGGGCAGAAGAGGCCAGCATCTCAATCCCAGGATCAACATGTAACTCAGAGGGACAGATGGGGGGGGGAGGAGAGAGAGAAAGAAAACACGTTGTTAGGTATGCCCTAAAAATGACAAGTATTAAATCTGTGTGGTAGGCTCGCAGAGACGAGAGTCTTTACATCAGGCATAACACACAATGGCATGTTAATATGGTAAAAAATATATCATGACCTCCTCTGGCTGGATGCTTGATTGGGTGATGGGAGCACACTCCTCAGCACTGATGAGATGCAGATGGGACCCTTAGGGCTGGCCAAGACAATTCAGTTACATTTCACCGGGTCTGGGACATGCGACAGAATGTCTGACGGCCGATTCCCTGCAGGCTACGATAGCCAGTCGAGGTCCCCACCGTCTCCACCAAAAGATTTCCTGTTGACTCCATGTAACTCAGAGGGACAGATTTGGGGTGGGGGGGAGAGAAAGAAAACACAGGTGGTTAGGTATGCCCAATGTCACCTGAATAAGTAGGAACAGTATACATATTGCACCGAGTACAAGCAGGGACTCCGGCAACTAACTATGACAGCATAACTAAAAGGAGAGAGCCAGAAGGTAACACAGGCATGAGGGAGCCCCGGGACATAAAGCAGCCAGCCACTACACCGTCAACAAACTCGAGTGAGCAAGCGAGTGGGGACTGACAGCATCCATACATCCCAGTTTACCAAAACACTCTATGTCTGAGGACCCTCCAGATCTACTCCTTTACCTCATAAACACCATTAACAAAAGGCTTGACTAAACAGATATGTTTTCAGCCTAGACTTAAATGCTGAGACTGTGTCTGATTCCCGAACATTACTTGGAAGGCTGTTCCATAACAGTGGGGCTTTGTAAGAAAAGGCTCTGCCCCCTGATGTAGCCTTCACTATACGAGGTACCAGCAGATAGCCTGCACCTTTTGATCTAAGTAGGCGTGGCGGGTCATAGAGGAGCAGAAGTTCACTCAGGTACTGTGGTGCGAGACCATTTAGTGCTTTAAAGGTCAATAGTAGTATTTTATAATCAATACGAAATTTGATTGGGAGCCAATGCAGTGTGGATAAGACAGGTGTGATGTGGTCATATTTTCTAGTTCTAGTAAGGACTCTTGCTGCTGCATTTTGAACTAACTGGAGCTTGTTTATGCACTTATTGGAACATCCAGACAGTAAGGCATTACAATAATCCAAACTGGAGGTAACGAAAGCATGGACTAGTTTTTCTGCATCATGCAATGACATTAAATTTCTTATCTTTGCAATATTTCTGAGATGAAAGAAAGCTATCCGGGTGATGTTATCAATGTGAGTTTCGAATGAAAGACTGGGGTCAATGATCACTCTGAGGTCTTTTACTGCTGCACGTGAAGAAACAGAAAGGCCATCCAGAGTTACTGTGTAATCAGAAAACTTACTTCTAGCTGTATGTGGTCCTAGCACAAGTACTTCAGTCTTGTCAGAGTTAAGCAGAAGGAAATTAATAAGCATCCAGTGTCTAATGTCCTTAACACATTCCTCAATTCTATTAAGCTGGTGTCTCTCATCAGGTTTTGCAGAGACGTACAACTGTGTGTCATCAGCATAACAGTGGAAACTAATACAATGTTTACGAATAATATCGCCCAGAGGTAACATATATAGAGAAAAAAGCAGTGGACCCAAGACAGAACCTTGTGGAACACCAAACTTTACCTCGGTACGTCTAGAAATATCACCATTTATATCAACATACTGATAACGATCAGTTAGATAAGACCTGAGCCAGGAAAGGGCCATTCCCTTAACTCCCACAACATTTTCTAGTCTATCCAGAAGAATGGAATGATCAATGGTATCAAATGCTGCACTAAGGTCAAGCAACACAAGTAGCGAGACACAGCCCTGATCAGACGCCAACAGTAGGTCGTTTACTACTTTAACCAGTGCTGTCTCTGTGCTATGATGAGGTCTAAATCCTGACTGATACATTTCATGGATGTTATTCCTATGTAAATATGAGCATAACTGCTGTGCCACAGCTTTTTCAAGGATCTTGGAGATAAAGGGGAGGTTTGATATTGGCCGATAATTGGACAGCTGACAGGGATCAAGGTCAGGTTTTTTAATCAGGGGTTTGATAACTGCTAGTTTAAAGGATTTGGGTACATAGCCAATCATAAGAGAATAATTTATTATTTTTAGAAGCGGTTCAATTACTCCAGGCATTATCTGTTTGAATAGATGTGTCGGTAAGGGATCTAGTACGCAAGTTGAGGCTTTTGATGTAGAGATTAATGAAAGTAATTCAGTTTCTTTTAGGGGAGTAAAACATTCTAACTGATGATCTGATACAGTTATATTGTTAACTACAAGGTCACTTTCATTGTTTAACCTTAAATTAGTAGTTTGAATTTTTTGTCGGATATTCTCTATTTTGTCATTAAAAAAATTCATGAAGTCGTTGCTACTACATACTGCAGGTGTGCATGTGTTGATAGTGGACTTATTCCTGGTTAATTTTGCTACAGTATTAAATAGGAATCTAGGATTATTTTTGTTATCTTCTATTAGGGAGGAGAAATATGTTGATCTTGCAGCACTAAGAGCTTTTCTATACTTCAGGAAGCTCTCCTTCCAAGCTAATTTGAACACTACCAATTTTGTTTGACGCCATTTACGTTCCAATTTTCGAGTGGTCTGTTTTAATGTGCGATGTGTGTGTGTATAGTGCCACCATTTGGACATGGACAATAATGACTCCATTGCCAAAACACGTGTTACATTTTGATGTATTCTTGTGTGATCAATACTCATGTGATACAGGACAAAGTTCATTTGGTCGTATTTGACTCCGCCCACCAGGAAGTCAGCCATGTTAGATAAAATGTTGGATTTTTAAAATTTCCCGTATTATTTTGAGGGGCTTACCATGGCTTAAAAACTCATGGAACTTTTGCACATACATTTGTCCTATGATATAATTTGAGTTAATTTGGGAAATCAGTCTGGGTGGGCTTCATTAACTCCATAGTGCCCCCTAGTTTAAAAATACAGATTTGACACCTTGGAAATATTCGAAAACTCAGGAAATTTCGTCCACATGTCAGTCATGCGAGCTGCTACTCAGCTATACAGGCTTGACCCTGGGTATGTCCAGGGAACTCCATAGCACCCCCATGTTATTGAGATTTCTGCCCAATATATAGTTTCACCTATCCGTGTCAAAATTGGTAGGTGTGTGGGGTGCCATAAAATGAACAAAACTGAAATGTACATTTTTTTAGCCAATTGACTTGCCAATTGGATTTGTGATATGATACAAATTGTGATTTGTGACCTGATGAGAGACACCAGCTTAATAAAATTGAGGAATGTGTTAAGGACATTAGACACTGGATGCTTATAAATTTCCTTCTGCTTAACTCTGACAAGACTGAAGTACTTGTGCTAGGACCACATACAGCTAGAAGTAAGTTTTCTGATTACACAGTAACTCTGGATGGCCTTTCTGTTTCTTCACGTGCAGCAGTAAAAGACCTCGGAGTGATTATTGACCCCAGTCTTTCATTCGAAACTCACATTGATAACATCACCCGGATAGCTTTCTTTCATCTCAGAAATATTGCAAAGATAAGAAATTTAATGTCATTGCATGATGCAGAAAAACTAGTCCATGCTTTTGTTACCTCCAGGTTGGATTATTGTAATGCCTTACTGTCTGGATGTTCCAATAAGTGCATAAACAAGCTCCAGTTAGTTCAAAATGCCGCAGCAAGAGTCCTTACTAGAACTAGAAAATATGACCACATCACGCCTGTCTTATCCACACTGCATTGGCTCCCAATCAAATTTCGTATTGATTATAAAATACTACTATTGACCTTTAAAGCACTAAATGGTCTCGCACCACAGTACCTGAGTGAACTTCTGCTCCTCTATGACCCGCCACGCCTACTTAGATCAAAAGGTGCAGGCTATCTGCTGGTACCTCGTATAGTGAAGGCTACATCAGGGGGCAGAGCCTTTTCTTACAAAGCCCCACTGTTATGGAACAGCCTTCCAAGTAATGTTCGGGAATCAGACACAGTCTCAGCATTTAAGTCTAGGCTGAAAACATATCTGTTTAGTCAAGCCTCTTGTTAATGGTGTTTATGAGGTAAAGGAGTAGATCTGGAGGGTCCTCAGACATAGTGTTTTGGTAAACTGGGATGTATGGATGCTGTCAGTCCCCACTCGCTTGCTCACTCGAGTTTGTTGACGGTGCAGTGGCTGGCTGCTATATGTCCCGGGGCTCCCTCATGCCTGTGTTACCTTCTGGCTCTCTCCTTTTAGTTATGCTGTCATAGTTAGTTGCCGGAGTCCCTGCTTGTACTCGGTGCAATATGTATACTGTTCCTACTTATTCAGGTGACATTGGGCATACCTAACCACCTGTGTTTTCTTTCTCCCCCCCCCCCCCCCCCCCCCCCCCCCAAATCTGTCCCTCTGAGTTACATGGAGTCAACAGGAAATCTTTTGGTGGAGACGGTGGGGACCTCGACTGGCTATCGTAGCCTGCAGGGAATCGGCCGTCAGACATTCTGTCGCATGTCCCAGACCCGGTGAAATGTAACTGAATTGTCTTGGCCAGGCCTAAGGGTCCCATCTGCATCTCATCATTGCTGAGGAGTGTGCTCCCATCACCCAATCAAGCATCCAGCCAGAGCAGGTCATGATATATTTTTTACCATATTAACATGCCATTGTGCGTCATGCCTGATGTAAAGACTCTCGTCTCTGCGAGCCTACCACACAGATTTAATACTTGTCATTTTTAGGGCATACCTAACAACGTGTTTTCTTTCTCCCCCCCCCCCCCCCCAATCTGTCCCTCTGAGTTACATGTTGATCCTGGGATTGAGATGCTGGCCTCTTCTGCCCCTCGGACCTGCTTGATCCATCCTGGTGCCCTGTGTCTGGTCGGAGTTTTATCGCCCCACTCCTGTGAAGGACGGCCCCATGAGGACAGTTGAGGGTTATACCTGTTAAAACTGTTAATATTATAGTCAGGCTGTCTGTTGTTGCCCAAATGAGGATGGGTTCCCTTTTGAGTCTGGTTCCTCTCGAGGTTTCTTCCTCATGTCATCTGAGGGAGTTTTTCCTTGCCACCGTCGCCACAGGCTTGCTCATTGGGGATAGATTAGGGATAAAATTAGCTCATGTTTTAAGTCGTTCAAATTCTGTAAAGCTGCTTTGCGACAATGTTTATTGTTAAAGCGCTGTACAAATAAACTTGATTTGATTTGATATCTTGCATGATGTTGAAATGGCAAACCAATAAATTTGTATGTTTTGCCATGCAAACAGGAAGTTTGTCATATCTGATGTAGCTAATGATGTAGCCTGATGTAGCTAAAACTTCACAGGTTATAAGACATCAGGGTTCTGATGATCTCCCCATGCCCAAAGTGAGCCTCTCGTGTAGCACCACCATTTAGGACTGGACAGTGTAAAAAAAAACAAAAACCTCTGACTCATGAAATTTGGTACACACCTCAGTCCTGGCCACTGCTACTCAAGCATAGAGGCTTGGCCCCAGGTGGAAAGCCCTATTGTTTTCAGCTTGCTTTTTTTCTTCTCATTTTTTTTTTCACCACGCGCCAACTCATTTTTTTCAGGCACTTGTGATGTGAAAAATCAAGAATTTTGGGTTCCCTTTTGAGTCTGCTTCCTCTCGAGGTTTCTTCCTCATGTCGTCTGAGGGAATTTTTCCTTGCCACTGTTGCCACAGGCTTGCTTATTGGGGATAGATTAGGGATAAAATTAGCTCATGTTTTAAGTCATTCAAATTCTGTAAAGCTGCTTTGCGACAATGTTTATTGTTAAAAGTGCTATACAAATAAACTTGACTTGACACATAACGATAAATTGCGAAGGAATAGTGGATATATCAAACGAGGATGTAATGGCGGCCAATAAAGGAAGACTTTCATATATTCTATATTCATTACATGTAACATGAAATATTTCAATTTTTTTTTTATTTTGATGATTATGGCTTATACCTCATGAAAATCAGAAATCCAATATCTCAAAATATTAGAATATTTCATTTTGAGTTTGAGTAGAACACAGGGCTCGAAATTCATTTTTTTTTTCACCAGCCAGCCGGACTAGTTACCTTCCAAAGTAACTAGCCAAACAGAAAATCAACTCACCAAAATTTGTTCATGTATGAATTTTACTTCTGTCAAAAATAACACAAAAGAGAGTAGTTACCATTGTTCATGACTAATGTGCATTTATTTCAAGACCCGAGTATATTGAAACTTTTTTTTTTTGCACACTTTACAAATTGGCATTTGCTGTTCCACGTCCTCCTCGCGATATCCAAAAAAATGCCAGATGACTGACCCCTTACTAGTTCTTTTAGGAACCAATTCGTCCGCTTCCATTTTTAATTTGCTGCTGAAATTGACAGAGCTTACACAGTAGCCTATGCAACACCAGCGATTGCACGAACTGAGTCAGCGCTGTAAACCGGAACTAGGAAATCTTCCCGCAAGCAGTGTTACCAGATACTGCTGACGTTTTCCAGCCCAAAATATGTTCAAAAACCGCCCAATTAGGAGGTAAACCGCCCAATCTGGCAACACTGCCTGGAAGTTCCTTTCATCACCGAGATGTCGCCCGGGATTGGTTGGTGAGTGTGTGACGTTATTGGGTTTTTTTTACCCTTAGGCAGCCTCTCACGTTACTGCCTGAGGGACAGGGAGAAAACCAACGGAAAATGTTTTAAACAAATGCAAGTCAGCAGATGACCATAAAATACTCTATAGTTACGATATAATAGTTATATGTATCTCACACAGAATTTTTGGAGATATAGCGAGTATATTCAGTATATCTCACAGCCCTAGTCTGAATCTTCGCTTCATATATATTTTTTATTTTCAACTAGCCAGCCGGGCTGCCTAGTGACAGGAATTACCCGCCAAATGACAAATTAAGTCGCCTCGGGCAACCGGACCACCGCGAATTTCGAGCCTTGGAACAGTATAAATACCATGCATTTCTTGGTCTAATTCAGTACACGCAATCACAATTGTGGGGAAGACTGCTGACTTGGCAGTTATCCAGAAGACAATCATCGACACCCTCCACAAGGAGGGAAAGCCACAGAAGTTTATTACTGAAAAGACTTGGCTGGAAAAGGTGCACAACCAGCAGGGATGACCGCAGCCTTGAGAGGCTTGTCATGAAAAGTCAATTCAAGAACTTGGGAGAGCTTCACAAGGAGTGGACTGAGACTGGTGACAGTCCATCAAGAGCCACCATGAACAGACTTCTTCAGGAAAGGGGCTACAGCTGTCATATTCCTAATATCAAGCCACTCCTGAACCAGAGACGACGTCAAGCATCCCCTCCATTTTATTTTATTTATTTTTTCTCTTGGGGGTGTGATTGTGTCTGGGGGGGGGTGCATCAGTTTGCCCGAAGTCTGCTTCTTCCTCCCTTCCTCCACTCCCTCCCAGTGGGACTCATCCTAATCCCCCATGCCCCGGACTTTTCTGCTCACATATCATTTACATAATTGCTAAACTGATAATATACATATGTATTCATGTACACACACACACACACTCAAACATCCCCCTCTAACACACTCACAGACACACACATACACACATACATTTTAATAACACCCCACCCCTTAGTACCATGTCCCTAGCCCTTACTGAATGTCCTATGTCCTGGTTCACTAATGTTGTATGTTTTTTTTGTTATATTGTTTGTTACACACATCTTGGTTTTGTAGTAAATTAAAATAAATTTAAAAAAAAAGCATCTTACTTGGGATAAGGAGAGAAAGAACTGGACTGTTACTCAGTGGACTTGATAAAACACAGTGGACCAAAACCAGCAGATGACATGGCACCCCAAATCATCACAGACTGCAGAAACTTCACACTGGACTTCAAACACCTTACCGGTAGATTCTGTGCCTTTCCACTCTTCCTCCAGACTCTAGGACCTTGATTTCAAAATGAAATGCAAAATTTACTTTCATCTGAAAAGAGGACTTTGGACCACTGAGCAACAATCTCAGTCCACTCCTTGTGAAGTTCTCCCAAGTTCTTTAATTGACTTTTCACGACAAGCCTCTCAAGGCTGTGGTCATCCCTGTTGCTTGTGCACCTTTTCCAGCCAGCCTCTTCAGCAGTGACTTTCTGTGGCTTTCCTTCCTTGTGGAGGGTGTCGATGATTGTCTTCTGGACAACTATCAAATCAGCAGTCTTCCCCATGATTTGTATTTTAACATGCATGGCGTGTAAGTGCCTCTTAACATAGATGGCACTTTACTGCAAACACAGCATAAGGAAGGAATTAAACCGGGCTAGCATGATCAGTGAGCATCTCCACATGGAACTACTTGGGCAGCTATGCAGTATGTCTGAATGTAGAACATTCGCATGGCAGTGCACCATCACCGCTGCATGAGGATAAGATAAAATTAAACAAGACCATATTTTCAAGATTGACTAGTCTTTTAATTAGTGTAGCGGCAACTTTTACAGGTGTGTCGGCAATATTGTGGGCATAGTGGTAAGGAAACATTGCATATCGGCCTGATACGCTGAAAAGGCCTAGTTAGAACCCTGTGATGGCACAAGAAATACTGGCCCTATCAGAGTTTGAATCGTTTAAAATCTGGAAAACAAAGTACAGTAGTGTTACATTCCCCCTTGTCAGTATTTTCTAAAAGTAAAGGGACATGGGTTCCTGTTATTTTACTCCTGGGGAATGTGTAATGCTGAATCAGTAAGATTAGCAACTATAAGCCGGAGCAAAAATTATTTATCCTATTTTTTTTCCTGTAAAATATATGCACAATATGTTTGCTTACTTTTGCACCATTCTCACTGACTTGACCTTGTAGTTTACTTCCATACGCCTGTGCTTTACGAGGACTTAAATGATTCCATAAGATCTCTCTAACTCAGATATTTGGGTGGGTGTGCGTGCGTGCGTGTGTGTGTGTGTGTGCGTGCGTGTGCGCGCGAATGCATAGGTGCAGAAGAGAGCGGACTTGGCCGTTGAAATTTTAGATTCTCAGAATGTGTCCGTTATGGCAGACCCCAATGTTCAACCACTGGAAAGTAAGTACATTAAATACATTAAGTACATATAAATTCTGTATATAAATGTATATAAACATCCAGATTGAGCAAGTCATAGGCGAGAGTGGGTGACACCAGGTAGTGCAGTTGTGTAGCCAGGAAATTCATTATAGTTTTAACACGAAATCTATTTTGTTGAAGTTATCAACAATTCACTGATAGAGACTTGAGTGCAAGATTGTTCATGGCAATTGCAGACCTAAAGTTATCATGGCTATAGGTTGTATTCAGTCATGTGACTTGGTTGCGAGTTTACTTCTGGTGAATGAAATGATGGTCAGGCAAACTGATTTGGCCGCCGTTATGTAAAGAGCTAGTGAAACCATCTCTGACTATTTTCACAGTTTAGAGGCCAATGCATGGTTAAGATACCTTCAAAAAGTTGCTCTTTGCAATAGAATGGATCCTTACACGTTATCAAATAAGGATTTTTCCTACGAGTTGGAAAGTGATCCATTTGTTGAGTTCCCCAACATCTTAAACTACCTGGTGCTGTAGACGTCTTTCTACATGGCCAAACAGATGAAAGTCTGGAAGGCATACAACGTTTTTTTTTTTTTTTTTTTTTTTTTTTACTATTATATATATGTGGCTGGGTTAAAGATCTGGGGCTCAAGACTGCAAGATAAATCCTGTATCGTTTATGTCAGGTCAGTAGGCATTTTTGGGCTTTTTGTATGTGTTTTTGTGATGGTTGCTAGGACACTACAAGTTTTAGTATCAAGTGTAAATAAATCACAGCCACTCTATTCTCAAGCCTCCCTGCTCTTCTCTTCTTGGTAAATCATTAAAAAAGGTCCACAGAAACACCTTTAAAGACCTGGGTGCATTATATACACATTAGTTTACAATATGGCAAACGTTCAAACCGTAAACAAAAATGGATTTGAGTGTCTCCTGAACTTTAAAACATCACAAAATAATGGAAAATTGCAAGAGAAGTCGTTTGCGAATCCAAACGAAATAAATCGGAGGAATTTACAAATCTTTCATGAAGTGATCATTGTGTATTCAAGCATTCTTCGACTTTGCTCCCTTCGATCACAGCAAACAGTTCAAGAGCCACCTTTCTCGTTGTTTTTTGGTAAAAAGGGTGAAAGAGCAAAGGATTTTATTACTTCACAAAGAACCCAGAAAAAAACTTTTATTAGTCTCGCGGTTTGCTTGATTCGAACAGCCCAAAACAATGCAAGCGTAGGGCATTTTAATGACTAGCAAGGCATCCCAGTGATAGTAATTCTTTGTGAACTTAACTGACCACCACTTCATGTCTTGCATATCTAATGAGGCGGATGTGACATCGGATGCAACCCACCTATTGCATAATGCTGGATAATTGCATTATACAACCAATGTTGCTTTAAATTCAAGGCACTTGATGTTCAGTGTGAACTGTTGGTGCCCCCCCCCCTTTTCTCTGAATTAGACTCTGAGGTGAATGGAAGGCATGTATGGGGACAGTGTCTGCCTGAGGAGGAAGAAGTGATGTTATCTCAGGGTTGCTACACAGATGAAGATTGTGAGAACAAGTGCCATTCCCACTTCCATGACACTGTTGGCCAGTCAGATGAGCAGCACCACCATCACCACAACTACCACCATATTCTGCATCACCACCACTCTCAAAACCATCATCCCCACACTCACACACACAGACATACACACTCTTATTCTGTCCAACATTTCAAGAATGCTGGAGTTGCCTCCCTTGCCTGGATGGTTATTATGGGGGATGGCCTGCACAACTTTAGTGACGGACTGGCTATAGGTAAATGATGCACTCAGGTTTGGATACATTTGTGTTGTGTTGTTTTTTTTATTTCTTTTATTATTTATTTATTTATTTATTTATTTATTTTTGTTAAATAATGCCTTCACACTGGGCACAGCTGACAAAGTGGCAATTAGTAATTCATGCAAATACTTAAAGCTATATGGCGTTTCAGTTTCATAAAATTGGTGAAAATTAGTTCCCTCTGACATTTGGTCATTGTGATGTATGTTTATTTCTGCAATATCTCAAAAAAAAGAAAAAAAAGCCAGGCCATTCTGTGGCTGGGAAGTTATTTAATTTGAGGGGATTCCCCAGCAAATAATGTGCATGAAATCGCTCACTTCACGCAGTCAAGCAGACCGAGGAAGTCTGGTGTGCACATGCGCAGGTTTACCCTGTTTCTTTTCCTTCTTCTTTTGGGTTTTACAGCATCTGGCATCCAGTGTTGCATTACTGCCATCTACAGGTTTACCTTGACTGTGCACTGACCATTACATCATTGTCGCTAAATGAACAGCTGATTTCACAGAGGTGCTCACTGACTGCTGATATTTATTAGTTTGGTCCTGCATTTCCTTTCCTTCGCCATATAATGTCTTTTCTTCTTGCTTTCCATTACTATAGTCCAGGGCTTTTCAAAGTGTGGGGCGCGCCCCCCCTGGGGGGCGCCAGAGTTCTTCAGGGGGGGCACAACGTGAGAGACAAAATGGATCGGTTTTTAGTACCTAAAGCTACAGTGAGTGAGGAGACAAAGTCTGGGCCAAGCAAAAAAACAGAGCCTCCAGGATGTTGTGATTTGCAACTTCAGCGCAAATTCAACCAATCCCCGCCAATTCAGGGAGGTGTTGCAATTATATCCAATCACCGCAACTTTCCCGCAAATTTGACCAATCGTTGGCATCGTCTTGAGGTGATGTCGACAAACTACCTTCCACCTTACTTCCGTGTGTTCAAGAGAAGCAGCATGCGCGTCGTGTTGCCAGATTGGACGATTTCAAGTGCATTTTGGCGGGTTTTGAACATAATTTGGACTGGAAAACGTTAGCAGTATCTGGCAACACTGAAAGTGTGTTATGTTTACAGTGAAGGACTGTGTGCACTTTTTTTTTTTTTTACTTAATACAAGAAGTTAATGGATGCCAACATTTTTGCCAAAATGGTATTTTATTTTCCATTGTTTAGACAGCTTCAGCATCATATTGTGAGATTCTGTTCAAATTGTTTTTTTTCTTCTATGAAGCCTGAACCATTTATTTTATTAGTGTATAATTATTGTTTAATTTAGTCTTCAGGAGAGACTGCCTGCACACAGTACTAGTATTAATAGTTTTTTTTCTTACATAAAAGCTGAGGCATTTATATTATATTTTAAGGTAACTTTATGTTGTGCTGTGAGGTTCTCTGCACTTTAACTTTTGAACCAACAGGTGCATTTGGATAAGTAAAGCCTATTTTTCTGCATTTTTGTAGTCCTGGTAATCTTTTATATTGGTAAAGTTGTTTATAGGACCATTTCTCAGTGTCTGTTTTTTTAATCAATAGTTTTTTCAGTAATAACTTAATATTTAACATATCACTCAATTTTAATCACAAAAAGAGAAAATCGCAATTTCTCGCAACTTTCACTTCCTCCCGCAATGTAATCGCAACAAAAACCTAAAAAACACCGCAACTTTCATCGCAATTTTTTTGGAAACCCCCCGCAACATCAGACATTTTAGCCCGCAGCAATCACAAAAAAGGCCCACGGAATCCTGGGGGGACTGGAAAAAGAAGGAAGTATGACCACGATTATTTAAAGTTTGGATTTTCATGGACTGGATCTGAAGATGCTCCACTGCCACAGTGTGTTGTCTGCCAAGAGGTGCTCGCTAACGATGCTATGGGATGTATGTAGTGAAAATTCATTATGTCTGATAATTATAACTATTATTTTAAGTTCATTTCTTAAGACACGTATTTTTAAGTATGTTACCTCGCTTGTTGACAGTTTCGGCGAACACTTCCGCCTTCTTCAAAACAGTCACCAGATGTCGAGTGGTGACGTGCCTTATCAGCTGATGTTACTCTATGGAGGCGTGACGTTCACGCCTCCATAGAGTAACATCAGCTGATAAGGCACGTCACCACTCGACATCTGGTGACTGTTTTGAAGAAGGCGGAAGTGTTCGCCGAAACTGTCAACAAGCGAGGTAACATACTTAAAAATACGTGTCTTAAGAAACGAACTTAAAAGAATAGATGCTATGGGATGTTTAAAATGTGTAAAACAAGATGTTTTAAAAAGCACAGATGTTTAAAATGTGAAAAAGAAAAAAATAATGTGTACAACAACCATTTTTTAAAAAATACGAATGGAACTTTAAGTATAGCAACAACAAAAATTGTAAGGGGGGGCGCTGTTGTTTATTTGCTCTCCGAGGGGGGGCTGACTCTCCCACACTTTGAAAACCCCTGCTATAGTCGGTTCTTCACGTTTCATTCATGTCCTCCATTTTCCTCTCCTGTTTCAAATTTGTATCCCACAATGCCTTGCGTGAATGGGAAAAGCCCACCACGTTGATGCATGAAGTAATATCTTGAATTGGGTCATGGTGAAGCAAGAAGAAATGGTGGACAATTTAGGGCCACGTGGCCCTAAATTCATTAATTGTTCTATTTAAAAAAAAAATAAGAATAATAAAATTGGAAGTCTGTGATTCGAATTCAGTAGCTTTCAGTCCGCTAAACAAAAATATTTGGGTGTCAGGGAAAATTCTTGTGACCTAAACTTGAAAAATCTGAAAGGCAGTCTACCTTTAAAGCACTATTGTTGGTCAGCTTAAAGCCCTTTGGAAAATGTCGCTCTCATCTAGGTGTATAATTTTATTCATCAATTTTTTATTTTTTTTTAATATATAGGAGCAGCCTTTACAGAGGGTTTGTCTAGTGGTCTCAGCACTTCAGTTGCTGTGTTCTGCCATGAGCTTCCTCATGAGCTGGGTAAGACCGTCTTCACCACCACCATTAACTCAAGCATTATGCAGGTTTTAGCATGCAAGGTTGAGGGTGGGGTGGGTCCCCCCCCCCCCCCCCCAATTTTATTTATTTAATTTTTTTTGCACATGGGTGTATTATTTGTATGAATGTGTTATTTCCAAGAGAAATATCATTACAACTTTTCAGTTTATTCACTACTTCTCTGCTTTGTCTGCTCATACACACACTGCTTGGGGAGAATGAAGGGGAGATTTATTTATTTATTTAAAAAACAAACCAGGATAAATCATGTCTGATCTTTTTCCACCTTTAATGTGACACAGAAACCAACAAAATTCAAGTGGAAAAACAAAAATGTTTTTGGGGGGAATAAAACTTGTTTGCGTAAGTGTGTACACCCTTTAACTTGTACTTTGTTAAAGCAGCGTTTTGCTTCTTGTGCAACAGTCATTTTTGGGTAAGCGTCTACCAACATAACACCTACTGATTTGGGCATTTTTATTCCACTTTTTCTTGTAAAAATACTCCAGATATATCAAATTGGGAGGCGATCTCCTATGCACCGCTCTTAAGTCATTCCAAAGGTTTTTGATGAATTTTCGGTCTGGGCTCTGTCTGTACCATTCAAAAATGTTTATCATCTTCTGAAGCCATTCCTTTGCAAACATGGATTTGTGCTTTGGGTCATTGTCAAGCTGGTAGGTAAACGATTTCTTCATATTTAGCTGTCTAATATAAGTTTACAGGTTTTGTACCAGAATAGATTGGTGTTTAGAGCCAATCTATCTTGAGTAGAGTCCCAGTCCCATAGCATGATGGTGTCACCACCATGCTTCACTGTGGGTATGGTATTCTTTGCACCAAACACTTTTTTTTTTAATTATGCCTAATTATCATCTATATTAGTCTTATCAGACCATAACACATTTTGCCACATGGTCTGGGGTGTGTGACTGTCTATCTGTTTTGTCAAAATGTAGGCTGGCTTGGATGTGTGGTATGGGGTGTATTTTTTTTTTTTAATTTAATTTATTTATTGATTTATTTTAAATGTGAGAGAGGGCTTCTGTCTAGCCACTCTACCCCATCGATTGTGGTCACTTGCAGTGAGTGACCAGTACTTGCCAGATATTCCTGTGGATTAATACTTGCTGGTAACATGTACAGAAGATGGCTGCTGCTCCATCTTGCAGGCATTTGTGCACTTAACACTATGCATCTGTGTGGTGCAATACCAACATAATAGTGGAGACAGTATAGCACCCTGTAACCCTGTACTTATGACTGACTAAACAATTTAACGTTTCTCAAATTGCATACCTATGTACTAATCATGTAACAATATATCGTGCAATGATGAATTGTAGTCCAAATATATGACAATTCACATTGATGAAATAAAAAATTAACTGATCGTCAGGTTGCATAATCTTAGTTTTTCTTGGTTGTAATTGGGCTGTTTAGACAACAGCGCACACAAAGTACAATAGAGGGGGATTACATGCAACTTTACCAAAGCCAGAAGTAACACAGCTCTAATGCCATGAAAACATTTTTTTTTTAAAACTGATCTAAAAATGAGAGCTATTGTGTGCTTGACTGTATAAATCTTTTTAAGGACTGTCAAAAGCTAAAGAAAAGAGAAACAAATGGAAGTGCTACAAATGTTCATAAATGTTTATTATGAAAAGGCCTATTTGTGGGGGGTTTTTTTTTCGTTTTTTTAATAAAAGGAATATTTTAGTTAAAAGGACTTGTTTTATTCCAACCTTTATAGATGTGGATAAATAATTATAGTTGGTTATTAAAAAATGGAAAGAGTTTTAATTTAACAAATGGAATATTTGATAATAGGAAAATGTTGCATTTTTTTTGGATAAATTTTCTCCATTTAAATTTTTTTTCCAAAAATATCATGGGAAAATCAAATTGTGAACCCAGTATCGTGAAATGTTACATGCTTACTATGTACTATTCTAGATTATTATTGAGTATTAACACTAACGGTTTTCCTTTTACAGTTAATGTTTGAATTTTAAAAACCTCTTTAATATACTTTAATATATTTAATAAGGTGTGTGTTGAGTACCAGTGTTCTGGATTTTCTAGATTAGTAAATATTTTTGAAAGTATGGGTGAGAGTTTTTGATTTGCGAAACAGAAGTCATGCCCAGGACAAAGTTTTAAAGAGAAATGGAGCTTGCCTGTCTGCTTAGCATCACTGTGCATGAAATCACTAAATGTTATAGTTCAACTTGGAAACCAGATGGTCTGAGATGTCATTCTACAAAACTGGTGCCATTTTCATGTTGAAATTTTCAAAATTGTTATCAACAGCAAACTTTATTTTCTTTAATTCACAATGTGTGAAATCCTCAAAAAAACCCAACACATTTTTTCACCTCAGGCATAAAATCTTTATATTATCCTGTTTATTCAGGTATGGGAGACATTCTTGTTCCACCCCATCGCGGACAATATGTAAACCATGTAAGTAGTAATACATGAAATCAATTTTAAAAATCTAATGTTTTCCTACTAGTAAAATGTCCTTTTTGAATTATTTTTTATTCATTTATTTTAAAGAACCCACCAATAGAAAGTATTATATATACATTTTTTTATTTATTTATTTTAAAATACATTAATCTGGAAATTTGAATTTGACACGTCTCATTGTTTGTACAAAAATACTAATTCACTTTAAAATTCCAAATAAAAGTTGCTGGGTTCACTTTAAAATTCCAAATAAAAGTTGCATTTATTTGGTTAGTCCCAAAACATTAACAATGGTCAATATTAATTTATGGATAATTTCACTTCGTTTTCATAATTTTTAATAAAACGACCCTGTGACGGGGTGGTATGGACTTGATGTCTCTCTATATGATCTGTTGGTTTTAGCCTTCATCTTACAACAGCATGCGAGGAAAAAAAAAGTGCAAATATATATGCTTACAGATTTTAAAAATACTGACCATCCAAAATGTGAATAAAACACCAGTACTTCAAATATGACACATTCAACTATTTGATTAAAACAGCATTTTATTATCTTAATATTGAAACATAAACAGTCATTCAAAAAATTCATATTTGCAACATTCTAAAATTTTAAAAATGACATGGCAGTGACTGGGAGATTTGCTTCCAAATATCCTTCTGGAGTTCCATGTGACAGGATGTCACAGGCTGAGGTGCTTGCATGATTTCAAGCAATTCATCAAAGAGGTACCACAGGATATCATCTCTTGCAGGCCAGAAGAACCTGTTGATTTGTCTTGTGTGTCCTCCATTGTTTTCTTCACTGTGATCTTGACAGTGGTAGGACCCTCACTCTCATCTTCTCTCTCTTTCTCTGCGGTCACTGAGTGAAAGCAACCTTTGCCAAGCCATCAAAACTGGAGAGCTGAACAGTCTTTTCTTTGCATTCTGCACACTCATATACATGCACGTTTTGCTGGAGGTGTCACAGGTTATCATTTTGGTCAAACTCTCGAGATCTGAGCTGTTTATGAACCTCAAAAGATGCATCTTCTCAACAACAAATCTTGGATTTTTATGGCTCTTACATTGACAGGTGTTACGGTCAGAAAGGGTCGGATGGACAACACAAAATGGGCAAAGCTTACAGAAAAGGGAGCATCAGAAATCCCATTGTCATTGCAAGCTTACAAAAGCTTGCAAAATTTGGTGTCTCTCTTAAAACAAAGGGCAAACTATACCCCATTCATTCTACTCATCAGTCCATTCACTCACTCGCACATTAAAAGAAGCTATCAATTAACTAATAACTAAAAATATAATTTAAATAGAATATAAAAATAAAGTATATAAACAACTTGGTGTACCTGTAGTGAAGTTTAATTACTAGCTATTTCAGAAGATCACGTATGATACCAGTGGTTCCACCATATAACGTTCATCATAAGCTCTTGTCAAGTACACGCAAGTTTTAAGTCACTGCTCTGACAGTCAGGCATGGTCAGTGACATGTTGCCTCCTTTATGGGCTGTTCCAGCACTGGTAGTCATGCACAGTCGGTTTGTCCGATTGTCTGGGCTGCAGTGGACTGGTTACTGACCCCGTGTTGCAAACACCAGTCTAAGATAACACATTATCAACCGATCTGCTCAGAAGAAACGGAAGAAATATTTCAACTTACTCGAGCTGGTCTTTGGCTGGATGGAGTCAAAGTTGGGGGAAAAAAAGGGTGCCGTTCATCAGTGTTGCAGTTCTCAAGATTGAACCGAATCGCTGTCCTGAATCATAAAATGAATCATCCGAAGCATGTAAAATCCGCGTGCCATCTCTCAACAAGTTTTACCTCTAAATAGCCCAAACTATAGCCCAAATATATCTCTATATTCCCTAATCCCTAATGGGATGTCACAGATTTTATCCTGTTTGCAGTGGGTGTTCCCACTGCGAAAGAGAAAACAATTGAAACTGAAAGAGTGAAAGTGATTATTATGCCGTTACTATCCCTGTGTCCGAAATCGCTCACTCGTTCCCTACTCCTATATAGGGAATTCGCTCACTATATAGAGGACTTGTACAGTGAGCTCATTGGTAAAATGAAAAAACGCTTTCAGACACTAGTCTGTCACGCTGGTATTTATGTCATTACTGTCGCACAATTAAAACATGCCATATCAGCCGGCTGGTGGGTTTTCAAAATAAATACATGCATGTGTTTTTGTGATAAATACATATTATACTGAGCGTATTTCCCACATTAATCAATACAAAGTACCTGCATCTTTCAGTTTTTTTTAAATCAAGGCTAAATACTTTCTTCTTTGCCACTGCCACTCATTTGAGACTTTTAATTTGATTTCTTTTAGTGTGACCACAGTGCATGATGGGATATATTGCTTGGTTAGTGACCATCGGTTGTACACTATTTTTCGTGATGCATTGTGGGATACTTTGAGTGCACTATATAGGGTGTAATAATCCTCACTATCATTTCGGACAACACTATAAAATGGCGTCCTCACTATAGATAGTTTTCACTGATGTCACGGCATTCCGGGGAACGCCCCCCAGCTGCCGTCTTGGGGGGCAAACAAAATGGACCATCGCCACTACCGGCTACGTTATCTCGGACGAATTTATGAAGTTATATAGTCAGTTTTCTAAAATAAAGATCAATGTCGGCAAAATCAAGCAAACAGAAGTATATAGATACATTAGACGACATCTCACGACAACGGTATGCAGCCAAACTGGCCTTGATTGGGGGAATTGACCCCTATGAAGTGGACAAAGATGCATTTTCAAGTGACTATGCAGGGCTGCCAAAGCCTGAAACTGCCAAAGCCTGCTCCAAAGCCTGAAACTGACTTCATCAAACTTTAAAGGCTGTCTGATATATACAACTTTATACAACCCCGATTCCAAAAAAGTTGGGACAAAGTACAAATTGTAAATAAAAACGGAATGCAATGATGTAGAAGTTTCAAAACTCCATATTTTATTCAGAATAGAATATAGATGACATATCAAATGTTTAAACTGAGAAAATGTATCATTTAAAGAGAAAAATTAGGTGATTTTAAATTTCATGACAACACCACATCTCAAAAAAGTTGGGACAAGGCCATGTTTACCACTGTGAGACATCCCCTTTTCTTTACAACAGTCTGTAAACGTCTGGGGACTGAGGAGACAAGTTGCTCAAGTTTAGGGATAGGAATGTTAACCCATTCTTGTCTAATGTAGGATTCTAGTTGCTCAACTGTCTTCAGTCTTTTTTGTCGTATCTTCCGTTTTATGATGTGCCAAATGTTTTCTATGGGTGAAAGATCTGGACTGCAGGTTGGCCAGTTCAGTACCCAGACCCTTCTTCTAAGCAGCCGTGATGCTGTAATTGATGCAGTATGTGGTTTGACATTGTCATGTTGGAAAATGCAAGGTCTTCCCTGAAAGAGACGTTGTCTGGATGGGACCGTATGTTGCTCTAGAACCTGGATATACCTTTCAGCATTGATGGTGTCTTTCCAGATGTGTAAGCTGCCCATGCTACATGCACTAATGCAACCCCATACCATCAGAGATGCAGGCTTCTGAACTGAGTGCTGATGATAACTTGGGTCGTCCTTCTCCTCTTTAGTCCAAATGACACGGCGTCCCTGATTTCCATAAAGAACTTCAAATTTTGATTCGTCTGACCACAGAACAGTTTTCCACTTTGCCACAGTCCATTTTAAATGAGCCTTGGCCCAGAGAAGACGTCTGCGCTTCTGGATCATGTTTAGATACGGCTTCTTCTTTGAACTATAGAGTTTTAGCTGGCAACGGCGGATGGCACGGTGAATTGTGTTCACAGATAATGTTCTCTGGAAATATTCCTGAGCCCATTTTGTGATTTCCAATACAGAAGCATGCCTGTATGTGATGCAGTGCCGTCTAAGGGCCCGAAGATCACGGGCACCCAGTATGGTTTTCCGGCCTTGACCCTTATGCACAGAGATTCTTCCAGATTCTCTGAATCTTTTGATGACATTATGCACTGTAGATGATGATATGTTCAAACTCTTTGCAATTTTACACTGTCGAACTCCTTTCTGATATTGCTCTACTATTTGTTGGCGCAGAATTAGGGGGATTGGTGATCATCTTCCCATCTTTACTTCTGAGAGCCGCTGCCACTCCAAGATGCTCTTTTTATACCCAGTCATGTTAATGACCTTTTGCCAATTGACCTAATGAGTTGCAATTTGGTCCTCCAGCTGTTCCTTTTTTGTACCTTTAACTTTTCCAGCCTCTTATTGCCCCGTCCCAACTTTTTTGAGATGTGTTGCGGTCATGAAATTTCAAATGAGCCAATATTTGGCATGAAATTTCAAAATGTCTCATTTTCGACTTTTGATATGTTGTCTATGTTCTATTGTGAATACAATATCAGTTTTTGAGATTTGTAAATTATTGCATTCCGTTTTTATTTACAATTTGTACTTTGTCCCAACTTTTTTGGAATCAGGGTTGTATATTCACAGTGTGCCTTTTGGCGGATACCGCCTGAATCGCGCAGATCCGGGGGGGTTTTTTAGGGCGGGGGGGGGGGCGTTGGAGTGTCTGATTATAATTTCAAAGTAAATTCTGTATTAAAATTACTAAATAAGCAAATCCGTTACAGTCCATGAAACAGGAAGTATAAGGATGAGAAAAAAAGTTTAAATCGGAAAGCTGCGCACATTTGCGCAGTCCTGCACACCGCTCAGGCTGCGCAAATGTGCGCAGCTTTCCGATTTAAACTGTTTTTTTCTCATCCTTATACTTCCTGTTTCATGGACTGTAACGGATTTGCTTATTTAGTAATTTTAATACAAAATTTACTTTGAAATTATAATCAGACACTCCAACGCCCCCCCTAAAAAAAAAGGATCTGCGCGATTCAGGCGGCATCCGCCAAAAGGCGCGCTGTTTGCATCCCAAACACAAATCAAATCATACAGAATAGACCTAAAATGTTTTTCAAAAATGACCCTTGCGTGAGTGAAGTGACAAGTTTCAAACAGAAACGTGACAAACGAGCGATATTAAGTGTACATTACAATGTAAACGTACACTCAGCGGTTCCAGTTAGGCATTCTCCATAGATTGTTCACATGATGTTTTGGTTTCCAAAAACAAACTTAAGCACAATTGATTTTTATTTAAACAACTTACCACTTATAAAATGATCAGAGCAGACTTTGCTGTGTTTGGAAGGCTGATAATCCTTGCGGTTGATTCTCGCAAGCCATAGATTTCTCCTTTGTATGCTGAGTTTCTTTGTTTGCTCGCCTTCGTGCTCCCGTACAGTGGGAATTCCATAAAAGCTCCGCTTGACTTCATCATTTGACCTATTATGACAGCCGTAAATACAACAGGTGTGCACCATTGCTAGCTTTAAATAGCCTGCTTGGGTTCTTTTGAAGACTTTGTACTCGCGTGTTACAATGTGTGCTCAGTCACCCGTACGGTAAGCTGGACCCCCAAGATGGCCACCACTAGGGAATCCCCGACTCTGTGACGTCATGTGAAAACTATCTATATAGTGCCCTATATAGTGAGTGGTGAGCAATTTCGGACACAGCATGTGAATAGTCCTTTATGAATGCAGAAGTGCGCACTCCGGTGTGACCGAGTAAGGTGACAAGTTTTATGTTTCATCTAAATTTGGTAATTTAAAAACTATATTATTTGGCAGTGGGCACATAGGAAAGTGTAAAGTATAAAGTTTCTGTCAATATGTTTATCATGCTTGTATAACTCACAAAGGTGTTTATCCTGTTTGACCTACTCATTTTAAACTTGTCGAGCTTCGCTGGTGAAGCTCTCGAACCCAAAGTACAACCAAATCTACTTGCATATAATGCCATGAAATAATCAATATGTGCCATAAAGATCTATTACAAGTATTAGATCTAGATTTATTCAACATGATCTGAAGTTACTTGACTGGGAACTAGGAATCTCGACCCACAGAACATGGCTTGTTTACTCGCACCCGATAACTCAGAATCAATGACTGTACGCTACTTCCAGCCGGCAATGACTGCTCCCCATGGTTCTGCCTCCATGGGTAATTCACAGAATAAAATTGTCCACGAAAGTACTTTTACTTTTTGAATGAAAAAATTCAGGTTTTTTTTTTGACTGAATGTGCCTGTCTTTCGTCTATAATCGTGCTTTATGTATTACTTAATGTTGTAAGCATGACCAGTACTGGTGCACTTTTTAAAGTGACTTATGCAGTTATTGCACATTAGTGTATTATGATTGCAATTGAGGTAAAATTGTTGTGGTGGCAGTGCAAGGGTGCAAGTTCAGTTCACTGATAGCTATTGAGTAGAAGCTGTTCCTGAGTCTGGAAGCATGGGCCTTTTAAGGCTCTGTAGCATCTTCCAAATGGCAGTAGTGAGAACAGGTGATGAAATGGATGTGCATTGTCCTTAATGATGTGGCAGGCTCTGCTGAGGCAGCAAGATCTGTAGATGTCCTCCGGGGAGTCCAATTTTTTTTCTTTTTTTTTCTTCTCCCCCTTGGTGCTATATTAATAACCCTCTGAAGAGCTGTTCTGTCTGCTGCCGAACAATTTCCATATCAGGCCGTTATGCAATGTGTCAGTATGCTCTCAACTGAGCAGTGGCAGAATGACTCCAGCAGCTTTGCAGAGAGGTTAGTCTTCCTCAGAGTCCTTATAGTCTTTGTTGAGCCTTTTTGACCAGAGCACTGGAGTTAAGTTTATTTTTATAGCGCTTTTAACAATAGATATTGTTGCAAAGCAGCTTGACAGAATTTTAGTGACTTTAAAGATGAGCTAATTTTATCCCTAATCTATCCCTAGTCTATCCCCAGTCTATCCACATTGAGCAAGCCTGTGGCAAGGAAAAATTCCCTCAAACGACCTGAGGAAGAAACCTCGAGAGGAACCAGACTCAAAATGGAACCCATCCTCATTTGTTTGATAACAGATAATATGATTGTAACATTTTTAACAGTTTTAACATGAAGTCCGCTTTGATAATGTTATAAACTGTTCATTGATGGAAACTTCAGTGCAAAACTGTTCATGACAACTGCAGTCCTAAAGTTAGCAAGTCAACTGTAGTCCTCAGCCATAAAAGCATTACTGTAAGTGTCCAGAGCCATCTTCCAAGTACAACTTTCGACTGTTAACCATCCACTTGACGTCCTCACTGATGTGGGTACCCAGGAACTTAAAACTGGAGACCCTCTCTGCCTCCTCTCCCCTTATTTCCAGTGGCAGGGGCTCCTCCTGATGCCATCTGAAGTCTATAAGAAGCTCCTTTGTCTTTCTGATGTTTAGTGACAGGTTATCTACACACCATTGAGTCAGCTTACAGGCCTCATCTCTATAAAGCTGTCTCATCACCATTAAGGATCAGTCACACTACTGTTGTGTCATCAGCAAATTTTATAATTGTGTTTATGGGGTGAATGGGAGTGCAGTCATGTGTGTAGAGGGAGTAGAGAAGGGGACTTGGCACACACCCTTGTGGTGCTCCAGTGCGGACGGTGAGACTTGGGGAGACATAAGGACCAAGTCTCACCATCTGTGGGCGGTTGTTCAGAAAGTCCTTGATCCATAAACGCAGTTTGTTGCTGAGGCCTAGGTCCAGCAGTTTGCCGACCAGTCTGCTGGGTACAATAGTGTTGAACACAGAGCTGTAATCAACAAAAAAGCATTCTTACATCTGTCCCCTTCTGCTCCAAGTGGGTCCTTGTGGTGTGGAGAGCTGTGTTTATGGCATCCTCTGTGGATCTGTTTGGTTTGTATGCATACTGGTGCTGATCTAAAGTAGGGCAGGGGGTGGCTTTGATATGCCACAGAACTAGTTTTTTTGAAGCACTTGGATATGATGGGTGTGAGTGTGACTGGTCCGTACTCATTGAGGGAGCTTTTTTTGGCCTGTTTGGGCACTGGAATGATGGTAGCGGTTTTCAGACAGGCTGGTACAGGAGCATGTGCCAAGGAGAGGTAAACACACAATTTACCTCTGCGACTCTTAGCAGAGTCCTTGCTTTCGTCACTGCGGTGAGTTGAGCGGCCCGCTAGCTCGAGAGCCATGTCCGGGATTCCTGGATGTAGCCAGGTCTTTACTTTTAATCAAATCAACTTCATTTACTTTTTCCTGAAAATCAACATGACTGGCTTTGAATCAAAATACAGTCATCATAAACCACATTATTGCTTATGTGATTATATCAAGGCATGTGTGCATGGTTACATGTGTGTGTGGGTACATTTAAGGATATAAAATCACCACAGTAACTAATGGATCAGTCGTGTACACCATATGTAAAAGAATTACCAATCAATATAAGCCCTACGTACTTCTTATTCCATTTATTTTCAGTCATAAGTGCATAATACCGTGAACTTGAAGATCCTGACCGCTACTTTGGCTGTTGGACAGAAACTGTACTCTGAGGAGGAGTGTCCAGACTGCAGTTCCTAGCTTCTGACTTTTCTCTTTGTTTTGATCCCTCTACTTTTTGCGCATCTGACATTTCCCTTGCCAGTTTTGATAATTAATCTTCTTTTTCCCTTGCTCTACATCCCTTCTCCATCTCTCCTGCTCTGTGTATTTTTGCCTCCTTTCTGGATCAGTATCCCAACATGCACGGCATCGCCACTGTCTCTCAGCCGCACTTAAAGGAGGACTCAACTCAAGCAGTTTGTTTGGCTTAAATGACATCACACGCCGAGTGGTCACAAAAATAGCCAAACAGAAATTCGCCACAATCTGTGTGTTGCACTTCATAGGGGTGGGTGGAGCACAGAAGGACGGCAGGCCAGAATGGAGTTCACAAAACTCTTTATTTCTCACTTTTCAGTGGAATATTCACTCTCCCAGCCACACACGCGCACACACAAGTCGTCTGGTTGGGGAGAGAGCTCTCTTCCTCTACTCTCTCCTTATGTAGGGCGTGGTCACTGGAGAAGACACACAAACGCACGTTAATAGACATCAGGTGCAGTGATTCTGCCACTTGCCTTCCCTGACTCCACCCTCCAGTCACAGACCGACGCTTGACCACGCCCCTGCTGCCACATACCCCCACCGCCTGACTTGCAGCCGACAGGAGAGGAAGTCCGCCACGACCATCTGCACCCCCGGCCTGTGGATCACCTTGAAGTTAAAGGGCTGGACTGCCAGATACCAACAAGTGATCTGCATGTTGGCATCCTTCATGCGGTGGAGCCACTGGAGGGGCGCGTGGTCCGAATACAGGGTGAAGGGGCGTCCCAGCAGGTAGTAGCGGAGGGCGAGGACCGCCCACTTGATGGCACAGCACTCTTTCTCGATAGTGCTGTAGCTCCCCTCACGCACCGACAGCTTTCTGCTGATATACAGCACTGGACGGTCCTCCACCTCCAGGGACAAAACAGCCCCCAGCCCTCTGTCCGACGCATCCGTCTGTAACATAAAGGGGAGAGAAAAGTCAGGGGAGTGTAACAGTGGCCCCCCACACAATGCAGCCTTCACCTCAGAGAAAGCCCGCTGGCATTGCTCCGTCCACTGGACTGGATCTGGTGTCCCCTTTTTAGTGAGATCAGTCAGCGGGCTGGTGACGTCCGAATGATTAGGTATAAACCTACAATAGTAGCCAGCCAGCCCCAGGAACTGTCTCACCCCCTTTTTGGTCTTGGGCCTCGGGCAGGCCGCAATCGCTGCTGTCTTGTTAATTTGGGGACGCACCTGCCCATTGCCCAAGTGGAAGCCCAGATACCGTACTTCCACCTGCCCAATCGCACATTTGTTCGGGTTGGCCGTGAGACCTGCTCGCCTCAGCGACCTAAGGACGGCCCTCAGGTGTTGCAGATGCCGCGGCCAGTCATTACTAATAGATTATGTCATCTAAGTATGCAGCCGCGTAGGACCCTGTCCATAAGCCTCTGGAACGTAGTGGGCGTCCCAAACAGCCCGAAAGGAAGTGTAACAAATTGGTGTAAGCCAAACGGTGTGGAAAAGGCCATTTTTTCTTGGGATAGTGGAGTCAAGGGGATCTGCCAATAACCCTTTGTCAAATCCAGTGTCGAGTAAAATCGAGTTGTGCCTAGTGGATCCAGCAACTCATCAATACGAGGCATTGGGTACGCATTGAATTTAGACACCTCGTTGACTTTTCTGTAGTCTACACAGAACCGGACCGACCCGTCGGCCTTGGGCACCAAGACCACCGGGCTGCTTCAGTCACTGTAAGGATTACACATGTATATCAAATCAGATAACCCCTATAGGGATGGTCTCTAGTTCTCACGGTTTCTGATGAAGTATTCAGCAAAATATTCCGTCAGCTAGTTTTGATGTTATGCTTCACGGGAGACTTCGAAGTAAGTTTTCATAACTTTACCTACTTGTTTTTCCAAATCAAACTGATTCATGCAAATAAATATTTTAGAATACAACCATAGTTGTTTTGATGAAAAATATTGTGAGCCTAGTGGTTGGAATGCTATTTTAAAAAAACAGAAGTCAGAAACACAAGTGTCAATTTCAGTTCAGTCAACTGGAATTGTTTATTGGATGTGGCGCTCTCAGTTTTTTCAAAGTTAGCCTTGAAAGCTGTGAATATAAATGGAAATAATCATTAATATTCTTTCATATAAACACTAGTAGGCCCTACTTAGAAATACAAAGGCCTACAGAGCATAACGAGGGTATTAAAATATTATTTTATTACTTTTGTATTTTGATAAAGAATGGTAGATGTGAATGCCATTCAATGCTCATTTATGCATATTTTATAATTAACACTGATTTCTCCTTCTTTGTGATGTATAAATGAGTGAAGATCAGCTTTATATTGCACAAATAAAGCCATTTTTTAAAACTTGTGTACCGATATTTTACCTAATTACCATAATTAATACTAATTAAATACTAATTTTCATAAATTATTTTTACTATTTCAAACTTTGTATTCAGTATACAACCATCTATGTGCCTGCCAATTTCCATGTAAATATCCTAAAAAATAAAAAGTTAGGAAAAAACATTTGATGTCATTTGTTAATTAGGCCTATTTTGGACCATGTTATCCTAATAGATAATATGCCAGTTTTCTAAAAATTAAGCCGTTTCAATCTTTGATTTGCAATATCTTAGGAACAGATAAACATATTTTAATTCTTTCAAAAGTATGTTTAGCATACAATTCTGAATTCAATGACAGCAATTTCAAGCAATTTGGATTGAATTTTTCACCTGATATGCCTATCTTAAGTAAATCTGGAGGATTAAAAGTAGCATCCTCTAAATGGCACATCAGAACTATAAGATCTGAGTTGTTCAAAGACACCGGTGCGATTTGCATCCGCAACGTTTGATGACATGCATAAGGCATCAAAAATGTGCCAAATTGTTTCAAAAGTGGAAAATTAAAAGTGTTCTTGTTAAGATGATATGGGAAAATAATATTTTTAAAGATTAAAATGCAATTTTTAAATAATTTTTCATTAGTCCATGGCCATTTTCACATGTCCGTATTGACCACCATGAGACTAGCATCTAAAACATCACCGATTAAGTGTTATGTTTTATCAAACCTTTATTATTTTCAGAATTACATGCGTGTCCCTGTTTAAAGCTCATAGGCACCGGTTTTAATTTTATGCACATTTGAAACTTTATATGTTAAAAAAAAGTCTGTAATTTTCTTCTGGTCCCAAGAAGTATTGTTAATAAGTAATAATTAAAATAAGTTAGCATGGTGTGGCAGCGGGGGCGTGGTCAAGTGTCAGTCTGTGACCAGAGGGCGGAGTCAGGGAAGGTAAGTGGCAGAATCACTGCACCTGATGTCTATAAACGTGCGTTTGTGTGTCTTCCCCAGTGACCATGCCCTACATAAGAAGAGAGAGAGAGAGTAGAGGAAGAGAGCTCTCTCCCCAGCCAGACGACTTGTGCGTGTGTGGCTGGGAGAGTGAATATTCCACTGAAAAGTGAGAAATAAAGAGTTTTGTGAACTCCGTTCTGGCCTGCCGTCCTTCTGTGCTCCACCCACCCCTACGAAGTGCAACATTGGTGCCGAAACCCGGGACGGAGCACAGAGAAGAACAGCCCCATGGAGTCCTCCCCCTTCACAGGCCTGATCCATGCCCTCGCCACGGCCCAGCAGAGCCAGCACCAAGCGCTAATTGCCCTCCGGAAGGAGCAGGAGCAAAGGTTCAAGGCCCTGGTGCTGGCACAGCAGGAAGATCGACAGGCGTTCCGGCACCTCCTCGCGTCGGCGGGGTACACCACCTCCACAGGCCCTCCCCACCTCACCCTAAAGAAGATGGGCCCACATGATGACCCCGAGGCCTTCCTCACGCTTTTTGAGCAGGCAGCAGAGGCTGGCCGGTGGAACAGTGCACGGCGCGCCTCCTCCCCCTGCTAATGGGCGAGGTGCAGCTGGCTGCACTACAGTTCCCCGCCAACAGCCGGCTGGTCTACGCGGACCTCTGCCAGGCCGTCCTCCAGCGTGTGGGGTGCACCCCCGAACAACACCGACAGCACTTCCGCGCTCTGCGCCTGGAGGAAGTCGGCCGGCCGTTCACATTTGGCCAGCAACTCCGGGATGCCTGCTGGCGGTGGCTGAGGGCTGACAACCGCGATGCCGAGGGAATTGTCGATCAGGTGGTACTGGAACAGTTCATTGCCCGACTACCCAAAGGGACCGCGGAGTGAGTCCAGTGCCATAGCCTGGTGTCGCTGGATCAAGCCATCGAGCTGGCGGAGGACCATTTGGCGGCTGCTCCGATGGCAGGACAACAGATCTCCTCCCCTCTCCTCTCTCTCTCCCCCTCCCCTTCTGTGTCTCGTCCTCGCCCCGTTCCCCCACCGCGGAGGCGGGGGCCGGCTCCACCCCAGCCGGCCCGCCGCACCCGCGGTGCCCTCCTGTTTCCCACTTCTGTGTCCGTCTCTTCCCCCCCTCAGGTGAGTGAGCCCCAGAGCACCGGTGCAGAGAGAAAGCCCGGGCCGGTTTGCTGGCGCTGCGGGGAGCCGGGCCACCTCCAGTAGCAGTGCTCGGCAATGGAGGTGGGTGCGGTGGTTCGGATCCCCGACGCGCCAGGAGCCGCCCTCGATCGGGCCAGAGCATATCGCATATCGCCAGAGCATATCGCAGAGCATATCGGTGAGTGTCCAAGGGGATACATATCAGGCATTGGTGGACTCGGGCTGTAATCAGACCTCAATCCACCAAAGCCTGGTGCAAGACGAGGCATTGGGGGGAGCACAATTGGTGAAGGTGTTGTGTGTGCACGGGGATGTTCACAACTACCCTTTAGTGTCCATCCACATTCTTTTTCGAGGGGAAAATTTAGTGTGAAGGTGGTAAAAGGTATCCTCGCCTTACCCACTCAACTGATTGGCCAGGATTTCGGGAGTTAATGAGGCATTTAGTGAAGACGGGGTCCTGCCGTAGTTCAGCAGGGGGAGGTCCCGGTGTGACATTGGCAGGAACAGCTGTCACAGAGCCGTCTACGTCATCACCGCGTCAGCGGGAGGAGCCGCAGGCGGCTCCTCCTTCTCTCGGGGAATCCCTTGCGTATTTCCCGTTAGAACAGTCGTCAGACGAGACTCTGCGGCATGCGTTTGACCAAGTGAGAGTAATCGATGGTCAAACGCTCCAGCCAAACGCCACCCCGTCCTTCCCCTATTTCTCCATTATGAGGGATGGATTATATCGAGTGACGCAGGACACTCAGACTAAGGAGCCGATTACACAGCTTTTGATTCCAAAGAGCCGCCGGGAATTAGTATTCCAGGCGGCTCACTTTAATCCCATGGCTAGACACTTGGGGCAGGATAAGACACTAGCCCGAATAATGGCCCGGTTCTATTGGCCAGGGATTCGCAGCGATATCTGTAGGTGGTGTACGGCATGCTGCGAATGCCAGTTAGTAAATCCAGCGGCCATTCCAAAAGCGACTTTGCGCCCTCTCCCATTAGTCAAGACCCTGCTCTCAAAAGAGTTGGGATGGATCTCGTCGGGCCATTAGATCGGTCAACACGAGGGTACTGCTTTATTTTAGTTCTGGTGGACTATGCAGTGCGATACCTGGAAGCAGTGCCTCTTCGCAATATCTCCGCACGCAGTATTGCGGAGGTGCTCTTCCGCATCATCTCCCAAGTCAACTGTGGGTGGTAAAAGAGAGCAACTGGACTTGGTTGAAGATTCTTGAAGACATTTCACCTCTCATCCGAAAGGCTTCTTCAGTTCTGTCTGACTGGTAGGGAGTATGAGGTATTTATCCTCTCATGGATGAAAAGCTCATCTAAGGTGCCATTGAGTCATCCTGTTGGTGTGGGTCACTGGGGGCTGGTTGTGAACGGCCTCGAGAGTCGTTAGGATGATCAATGGATTGCCCGTTAGGGTGATCAATGGAATGCTGATTCTCTCTGTCCTCCTGTGAATCACTGAAAACAGCTGGGTTTTGGTGTGCATTCAGTTGTCTGGGAAGTGCGCCAAGGACTGCATTGTAGGTGGCTGATAAATGATGTCTTAGACCCCCACCTCTGTTCAGTGATGGCCGTTCCAGGTTGACAAAAATGGCTTCTTTAACTCCTCGCTCATACCAACGATCCTCTCTGGCTAAAATGCGTACGTTGCAATCCTGAAATGAGTGTCCTTTGTTGTTAAGATGAAGGTAGACAGCAGAGTCCTTGTCTGAGGAACTGGCTCTCCTGTGTTGAGCCAGGTGCCTGTGAAGCGGTTGTTTTGTTTCCCCAATATATAAGTCCATGCATTCCTCACTGCACTGAATTGCATACACTGTTTTCCTGTTTGTGTCTGGCTATTCTGTCCTTAGGGTGGACCAGTTTCTGCTTCAGGGTGTTACTGGGTCTGAAATGTACTGGAATGTTGTGTTTGTAGAAGATCCTCCTGAGTTTCTCAGATAGACCAGAAATGTAGGGAATGACAATGTTCTTGCGTTTGTTCCTGTTATCCCCCTTGTCCGTTATGTTCCTTTTTCTGCTCTTGAAGAAAGACCAGTTGGGATACCCGCAGTTCTGAAGTGCTTTCTTGATGCGATTCTGCTCCTTTTCCTTTCCCTCTACCGTTGTAGGGATGTTCTGAGCCCTGTGTTGCTGTGAGCCCTGTGACACAGCGGACTACCACTCCAGGATGACCAGTCTCCTCAGCAACACAACCACCTATGAAACCTTAAGGCAGGACCCCACCAGTTGTTACAAAAAGAAAGTTGTTAGCTGCCTGCAACAACTAGAAAAGGACCTAGCCATCAACCGATCTCTGTACTACAGATTGTACCCTGGGGAAGACGTTCCTCTCATATACGGACTCCCCAAGATTCACAAGGGAGGAGCTCCACTCAGACCTATCATCAGCAGTATAAACTCTGTCACCTATAACATTGCCAAACACCTAGCCACCATCCTGGCTCCTCTTGTTGGGAATACGCTACATCATGTCAAAAACTCCCAAGATTTTGCTACTAAAGTTGCAGACCTCAAACTAGACTTAGATGACTTAGACATGGTTTCCTATTATGTCACTTCTTTTCACCTGCATTCCCACTACAGAAGCAGTCAAATCTGTTAGAAAACGACTCCTTCGAGACAGCACCTTATTGGATAGAACGAACCTCACCACGGACCAGATTTGCACCCTGCTTGACCTCTGCCTGACTACCACTTATTTCCAGTCTCATGAAAGTTTCTACAGACAGAAGCATAGATGCGCCATGGGCTCAACTGGTGTCCCCTATTGTGGCCAATCTTTACATGGAGGAAGTGGAACATAAAGCTTTGACCACTTTTTCAGGAGTTGCTCCCAGCCACTGGTTCAGATATGTGGATGACACCTGGGTTAAAATCAAAACCCATGAAGTGGAAGCCTTCTCTAAGCATATCAATGCAGTGAATATCAACATCAATTTCACTCGGGAGGACATCAGTGGGAATAATCTAGCCTTCTTGGATTGTGATGTACACATTAGACAAGACAGAAGCCTTAGCATCGAGGTCTACTGGAAACCCACACACACAGACCAGTACCTACTCTTCGACTCTCACCACCCACTGGAACACAAATTGGGGGTCATTAGGACCTTGCAACACAGGGCTCAGAACATTCCTACAATGGTAGAGGGAAAGGAGAAGGAGCAGAATCGCATCAAGAAAGCGTCGTGGCTCAGGTGGCTAAGGCGCCATACCATAAATCTGGGGATCCGGGTTCGATTCCGACCTGAGGTCATTTCCCGATCCCTCCCCGTCTCTCTCTCCTGCTCATTTCCTGTCCTGTCTGTACACTGTCCTGTCCAATAAAGGTGAAAAAAGCCCCCCCCCCCCCCCCCCCCCAAAAAAAAAGAAATCTACCCAAAATGATGCTCCTAATTGCCTTTAATACTCCTCATGATGCAGATCAACATTCTTTTACTTTAAGGAATCAGGTGTTTGAAATTTGCTGCAAACAGTGGTGATTTTCTTTGTTTCCCCTCTTACTTTTATGGTGCAACCTTGCACAGGAGGGGAAGAGTGTGACTGTTCTCTTTCCTGCCACTGTTAACATCTCCATTCCAACTTTGCGTCATGTATTATCTTTCTTTCTTTTTGGCAAGATGATGCTAGCCAATTAGCCTTGCCCACTATTACCTTTTAAGAATTATTTTAATGCCTCACTAAGATGAGGGAGTCTGAGTATCCAGATGGAATTGAGTCACGTCAAGTTATTTGTATAGCGCTGCTACATTATCACAAAGCAGCTTTACAGAAAATTAAAGACTTGAACATGAGCTAATTTTATCCCTAATTTTTCCCTGATGAGCAAGCCTGTGGCAGCGGTGGCAAGGAAAAACTCCCTCAGACGACATGAGGAAGAAAACTTGAGAGGAACCAGACTCGAAAAGAAACCCATCCTCATTTGGGTGATCATGGATAGCATGATTATAAATAACTTGCTTCTATAACTGTGTCCTATATAGTCACAAAGTATAACTATGTAACCAGGAAATTTACATCAACATACTGATGGCGATCAGTTAAGTAAGACCTGAGCCAGAAGAGGGCTGTTCCTTTAACTCCCACATTTTGTAGTCTATCCAGGGGAATGGTATGATCGATAGTGTCAAAGGCTACACTAAGGTCAAGCACTACAAACGGAGACACAGCCCTGATCAGATGCCAACAGTACATCATTTGCTACTTTAACCAGTGCTGTCTCTGTGCTATGATGAGGTCTAAACCCCGATTTATATATTTCATGGATGTTATTCCTATGTAGATGTGAAAATAACTGTTGTGCCCCAGTTTTTTTCTAGAATCTTGGAGATAAAGGGGAGGTTTGATATTGGCCGATAATTGGACAGCTGACAGGGGTCGAGGTCAGGTTTTTTAAATCAGGGGCTTGATAACTGCTGGTTTAAAGGATTTGCATCCATAGCCAATTCTCAGGGAATAATTTATTATTTTTCGAAGAAGTTCGATTGCTTCTGGTATTCTGTTTGAAGAGTCATGTAGGTGAAAGATCTAGTACACAAGTAGAAGATTTTGATGTGGAACTTAATGAAATTAGTTTAGTTTCTCTAAGGGGAGTAAAACATTCTAATTGCTGATATGATAGTTATAATGTTAACTACAGGGTTACATAAATTATCTGGCCTTGAATTAGTAGTTTTAATTTTTTGTGAGTTTTCAATTTTGTCATTGAAAAAAATCATGAAGTTGCTGCTACTGCATATTGCAGGTGTGCATGTATCTATGGTAGTCTTTACTGGTTAATTTTGCTGCAGTATTAAATAAGAATCTAGGATTATTTTTGTTCTCTATTAGGGTGGAGAGATACAATGGGGCAAAAAAGTATTTAGTCAGCCACCAATTGTGCAAGTTCTCCCACTTAAAAAGATGAGAAAGGCCTGTAATTTTCATCATAGGTACACTTCAACTATGAGAGACAAAATGAGGAAAAAAAATCCAGAAAATCATATTGTAGGATTTTTTATGAATTAATTGGTAAATTCCTCGGTAAAATAAGTCACCTGGTCACCTACAAACAAGCAAGATTTCTGGCTCTCACAGACCTGTAACAACTTCTTTAAGAGGCTCCTCTGTCCTCCACTTGTTACCTGTATTAATGGCACCTGTTTGAACTCGTTATCAGTATAAAAGACACCTGTCCACAACCTCAAACAGTCACACTCCAAACGCCACTATGGCCAAGACCAAAGAGCTGTCAAAGGACACCAGAAACAAAATTGTATACCTGCACCAGGCTGGGAAGACTGAATCTGCAATAGGTAAGCAGCTTGGTGCGAAGAAATCAACTGTGGGAGCAATTATTAGAAAATGGAAGACATACAAGACCACTGATAATCTCCCTCGATCTGGGGCTCCACGCAAGATCTCACCCCGTGGGGTCAAAATGATCACAAGAACGGTGAGCAAAAATCCCAGAACCACATGGGGGGACCTAGTGAATGACCTGCAGAGAGCTGGGACCAAAGTAACAAAGGCTACCATCAGTAACACACTACGCCGCCAGGGACTCAAATTCTGCAGTGCCACAGACATGTCCCCTTGCTTAAGCCAGTACATATCCAGGTCCATCTGAAGTTTGCTAGAGAGCACTTGGATGATCCAGATGAGGATTGGGAGAATGTCATATGGTCAGATGAAACCAAAATCATCTTAGTTTTTGGTAAAAACTCAACTTGTCATGTTTGGAGGAGAAAGAATGCTGAGTTGCATCCAAAGAACACCATACCTACTGTGAAGCATGGGGGTGGAAACATCATGCTCTGGGGCTGTTTTTCTGCAAAGGGACCAGGACGACTGATCCGTGTAAAGGAAAGAATGAATGGGGCTATGTATCGTGAGATTTTGAGTGAAAACCTCCTTCCATCAGCAAGGGCATTGAAGAGGAAACGTGGCTGGGTCTTTCAGCATGACAATGATCCCAAACACACTGCCCAGGCAACGAAGGAGTGGCTTCGTAAGAAGCATTTCAAGGTCCTGGAGTGGCCTAGCCAGTTTCCAGAGCTCAACCCCATAGAAAATCTTTGGAGGGAGTTGAAAGTCCATGTTGCCCAGCGACAGCCCCAAAACATCACTGCTCTAGAGGAGATCTGCATGGAGGAATGGGCCAAAATACCAGCAACAGTGTGTGAAAACCTTGTGAAGACTTACAGAAAAAACGTTTGACCTCTGTCATTGCCAACAAAGGGTACTGTATATAACAAAGTACTGAGATGAACTTTTGTTATTGACCAAATACTTATTTTCCACCATAATTTGCAAATAAATTCTTTAAAAATCAGACAATGTGATTTTCTGGATTTTTTTTTTCTCATTTTGTCTCTCATAGTTGACGTATACCTATGATGAAAATTACAGGCCTCTCTCATCTTTTTAAGTGGGAGAACTTGCACAATTGGTGACTGACTAAATACTTTTTTGCCCCACTGTACAATTATGAAGCAGCACGAAGAGCTTTTCTGTACTTCAGGAGGCTCTCCTTCCATGCTAATTGGAATACTACCAATTTTATTTGATGCCATTTACGTTCTAACTTTTGAGTAGTCTGTTTTAAAGTGCGAGTGTAATCGTTATAACAGGGTGATAGTTTTTGGTCTTTAATCATTTTTATTTTAAGTGGAGCTACATTGTCTAAAGTATACAGTAGCAGAACTCTGACTCCAAGCATTTAGTTTGCCTGATCAAGTTTTGTGGGGTCTGACAGTGATCCAATTTGATAATTCGGGGAGTCTATTTATAAAACTTTGTGCAGTAGTTGGCATGAATGTATGTTTTGGTACAGTAGCGTGGCAAGGTGCCTGTCTTATTACTCAGACATATTTTTGAATAAGATGAGATAATGATCTGAGCTCGCTTCAGACTGTGGAAGTGTGACTATATTTTCTATATTTAACCCATCAAGAGTGTGACCACCATTATGAGTAGGTCCTATGACTGATTAACCCCTGTTGAATCTAGAATGGACATAAACGCTGTTTTCAGAGGGTCTTCTGGGTTATCGAAGTGAAAAGTTTCTAACAACTTTGTCTAAGGAAATAGCCAGGTCTGAGATGAAATGCGCAAATTCAGGAAGAAACTCAATATGGCCCCAAGGGCCTGTAAATAGTAAGTAACAGAACTGACTGGGCAGACTTGTTTTTTTGTGGCTACATATGTTAATATGAAAAACTTCAAATGTATTGAATTTATAACCAGGTTTTTGTGTTACACCTAGATAATCATAACCGCAACACCTCCTCCTCTACCAGTTAGACGAGGCTGGTGTCTGTAACTGTATCCAGGAGGACTCGCTTCATGAAATGCTATATATTAATTTGACTTCATCCATGTTTCTGTTAAACACAGTACATTAAACTCCTGATCAGTAATAAGCTTATTAACAATTAGCACTTTGGATGTAAGAGATCTAATATTTAATCGCCCTACCTTTAGATCAAAGGTGCTGGCAGTGGCTATATAATCAGTATGATATACTTTTATATTAATTGGATTACTAGAACAAACTCTGAATATTTATACTTTTTTTGTATAGCTTGGGGAACAGAGACAGTCTCAGTATAATGGAACTTGAGTCCTGAACTCTGTGCAGCTAGCAGTCAGTTTAGCCTGTTTGTCTGCTTCCTGGCCTTGGCTCTGGATTGTCATAATATGTTGACTAGGCTTGTTCTGAGACTATGGGCTATGGGATGAATACAGTCTCCTACCCTAACAGGCCAGCCTTGCCCTCAAAACTAATCCAATTGTTTATAAAGCCCACAATGTTTTCAGAGCACCAGCTGGACAATCAGCAGTTCAGTGATTTATAATCTGCTGTAAGCTACATTGCCATGCCACGAACTGAGTCTCTGTAAAACTCCTCAGTTTTCCCCACTGTTTGTTTCACACTGAAAGTAATATTCTGTTGTTGAGAATATTCTGTTTGTCCATAAAAGTTTTTTGTTAACCTTCTACCTTGGAGGTCTTCTGCTGTTTAAGCATAAACTGAAGATCATGGAGTATATAACTTTTGTTTGAATATAATGAGCAGTAACTGGGATTACATGGAGGAACTTGATTATACAGAATGGATGAGGAAATGACTAGGATTAATCTACTGACTGAATGAATGACTTGCTTCTTGATGTTGATCCTTTTTTTTTTTTTTTTAATTAACTGAATTTTGTCTTGTGGGATATTTTGGTGGAGATGTTTTGGCCCTTGTCTTGGCATGCTGAACATAATTTAGCCCTTGGGGAAAACTAATTGGGGAACCCTGGCCTAGATATTGTAGCAAGTCGCTTTTAAAGAATGAGAGAATTGCTCTGGTTTTTACCCTTGGAAGAACTGCTTGACTAGGCCTGCAAGAATCCCCAATCAGATCTGTAGCCTGATGGGGGGGAAACCTGCTTACTATTCAGAAGACTGGAAAAGGACCACGGGCTTCAGAAGGGGTTTGAAGGCATTTAATTCTCTCCTCTGGTCGAACTGTGTGCTGGGTTTTTAAATCACAAATTCTTACCTCCCTTTTCCTATACACTCTGCTGGTTTAATTCCACCTTACCTCCCTGCTTGACTGACCAACCATCATTTTTTCCCTTTCAACACACGCTCACCTGATTAATAATACTCCAATTAATTTAGTTTCAGAATTTTATTTTTCTATTTTATTTTTGTTTGCTTAAACTCATTAGTGCGTCATATATAGAGAACTTTGTTTTATGTTCAGCTGGGTACTGCAAATACCGAAATTGTTGGGTTTCATCTTTTTTTTTTTTTCCTCAATATGCTTCATTTTCATTTCCTATAGTATCTTGGGACTTTATTTATGCCTAAACTGCATGGACTGTAAACTGACAATTGAATGTTTACAACCTGAAAGCTCTTGATGAATGGTTAGTTTTTGTTGGTAATTGACTTTCATTCATTACCCTGTCATTCTTTTTCATATATTGAGTGTTTTAATTTAATGTTTTTGTGCACCACGATATGTTTTCATATGAGATGCAAGAGTGTTTGTTTTGTTTGGTTTGTTTGTTTGTTTGTTTGTTTGTTTGTTTGTTTGTTTGTTTGTTTGTTTGTTTTAAACCACTATCATACTTAGCCAAGTTTAATTTGGCAGATAAGTGTGCCTGGAGCCCAAGCATACTTTTTTCATAAAATTTTTTCGAATAAAATTACTCAAGTTTAATATGTAGCATAGCCAAATAGCACTTTGCTGTGTTTCTCATGCAAAAGTGAGAAAATGCAAACTTTAATATATCTTCTTGCCATAATCAAAGGGTACATTTGAGGACATTTTTGCAATTTAATTAGGGCTCTTGTTTGTGAAGCCTTTTTTGCTTTACAGCATTTCTTTGCATGTGCATGATTTTTTTTTTAATTACTGTATATATGAGACAGCAAAGCTGAGGTGCATTGTGTTGGTTATTACTCCTGTAGCTCATCCCATGCACCCCTTCCAGGTGTAGACCCATTGTAAGCCATAGGCACACATGCTACAATGGTGTAATTGCACAAATCAAACTTGAGAGTAATGATTCTGACTGTTATATTTGTTTGACCCATATTGTATGGTAAAAGTACTGCCTTGAGTTACAGTGATGTAGTTGTACCTCTGTGGCGTCTGTAAATAATAGTTCACTTCCACATCAGAGAAACTAAGCTGGAGTCTTAAACTTTTTAATATTTTATTTCTAGGGGATTTTGCAGTTCTGCTGAAGGCTGGAATGTCTGTGAAACAAGCAATTCTTTATAATTTGCTCTCTGCAATGATGGGCTACCTGGGAATGTTTACAGGCATTCTGATTGGTCACTATGCTGAGAATGTGGCCATGTGGATCTTTGCTCTCACAGCTGGACTCTTCATGTACGTTGCACTGGTAGATATGGTGAGTAACACATTTATGGATACTCAACATGCATGCATATGGGCCCATTCCTGTGCTGTCAGGTTTCCTAAAAACATTTCTTCAATCACTAAGCACATGATAATCAGACATTGTAATTAGTTTTCACACTGACTTACTTGGACTAAACTTCCTGAAGTAGCGGGTCAGTTAATAATAACAGTCTGTGTTTGACTTATTTTAATCAATTAAATAAATAACACTAGGTTATCACACTTTTTAGTCTGATATAATTGAAAGTACTGTTTTTTTTATGCACTATTTTTTTATATTTGTTGAACCTATTGTAATTCCTTTTCAGAATTAATTAATTTGTTTGATTAATGATGGCTATTAATTTGCACATTTCTTAGTCGTCATTTATTTATTAGTTCAGCACAAATGGCACATATGTCCACTTTAAATTTTAGGCTTTTAATATTTTTTTTCCCCATTGTAAAGCAACTGTCCCAGATAAGTATTTGTGTCTGTGTATAGGTTCCGGAGATGCTGCATAACGATGCCAGTGAAGCAGGCTTCAGTCATTATGGATTCTTTGTCCTGCAAAATGCTGGGATCCTGCTTGGTTTCAGTATCATGCTTGTCATTGCCATGTTTGAACACAAAATTCAACTCTGGATTGAATTCTGATTTCATCACCCCCACTGCTCTCAATCATCACCTCTATAACGGCTCATAGTGAAACCTAAGTCATTAACCTGTAACTTTTTCACATGTAAATTTCATTTTACAGATACAGGTTCTGTGTAAAAATGTGGAAGTTGCTGAATTTTGGAGAGGATATTACATCATAGTCAGTGTTCCACTGTCTCACTAGGATATGTATTTACTTCTGGTCCTCACTAGGAACAATCAGTAGTTTTACTGTTTGCAGTGTAGTGTGTGACCACTTGAAGTTTTTGGCTGTCTGCATGGTCATCTGAGAGAACAGAATGTTTCTGCTGGGATTAAGCTGGAAAAGTGCATGAACTCAATATACAGTGATGTCATTCATGAAGTTGATGCAACAATAAAACAATTCATAGAAAAAAATGGATGTCTTGAAAGAGTGCCAATTGTAAAAGCATCATGTTATTTATGCATGCTGCACAAACTCTCACATTATTGTTGAGCATTTTATGTGCTGTTAGTGTGTACATGAGTAAACATTTGGAGTATTTTCTGTTTGTTTTTTACATTCCATCTCAGTGAAGTTTACTAGAGTTATTAGGAGTGGCGGGGGGTGTAATGGGTTTGATTTTATTGACGCCCTAGAATTCATTTTAATGTACAGTCAAAGTCATAGTGCAGCCAAATGTTTTGAGGTTATTACAGAAATATTTTGCAAGTTTCACCCAGAAAGGTTGCCAGGGTTGTGGGGGTAATATTGTCTGGTAATGAAGGTATAAAACTTGAAACATGTGCATTAAATATTATTTCAAAACATTTTTGCCCTGTTGTAGCATGACGCAGTGGGTAGGATTATTGCCTTACAGATCTAGTGTCTCCAGTTTGATCCCGAGACTGTCTGTTTTGGGGAGAATGGCAAATTCCGACCCTTTAGTGCAGTGTGGTAAAATTGACCATTTCTGCTCATGTTTGACTGTTTGGTTTAAAACTTGAGTATCTATGGTTCTATATATTACAAAACTCATTTATCGCTTCAATGAAAGACACTTGGGCTACCAAGTGCAGTCACTAATGGCCCTTTTCCACTACCCTTTTTCAGCTCACTTCAGCCCGACACGGCTCGCGTTTCGACTACCAAAAACCAGCACGACTCAGCTCGTTTCAGCCCTGCTTAGCCCCTAAAACTCGCACCGTTTTGGAGTGGGGCTGAAGCGAGCCAAGCCGTGCCGAGTGAGGTTGGGGGCGTGAGCAGACACTCCCCTGTGCACTGATTGGTGAGGAGGCGTGTCCTCACATGCCCACACACGCCCCGCGAGCACGCTGGGATCTGTCAACACCGTAAACCCGGAAGAAGGAGAATAATTACGAATTACGAGAATTTCTGAAGCCTTATGCGCCTCGCCTCATCTATACGCTCTTGCCAGTATCTGTTGGCGTTGTCGGTGACAACAAGCCACAGCACCAAGACCAGCAACACTAACGACACCATGTCCTCCATGTTTATTGTTTACTATTCGGGTCGTGAGACTACCGCTTAAAAGATCACTGAATCAGTGACATACAGAGCATCGTGGACGAGTTCGCGGAGCGCAAGGCTCGTCGTATGCCCTTCAAATAATGCGTGCAGTAGGCTATTGATGTTTTATTATGAGCCATGTACAGTATGTCGCCTAATGTTTTTTTGTTTGAGTTACATGTTCGTTTGAAGGACTTAATGTACAAAATAACATAGTTGCACCCCGTAGTGTTGAAATTGGTAAACACAGTGCATTCAGTGAGGTTTGCACCGCCCTCCTTTTATTTCTGACTCTTCCTGTCACCGTTGCAACCTCTGAGCGCTCATTCGTATGCCCTTCAAATAATGTGCGCAGTATAGGCTATTGATGTTTTATTATGAGCCATGTACAGTATCCTAATGTTTTTTGTTTCTGAGTTACATGTTCGTTTGAAGGACTTGATGTACTAAATAACATATAGTTGCACCCGGTAGTGTTGAAATTGGTAATCACCGCAGTTGCGGACATTTTGTAGCCTAAAATGATGTTATGATAAGCTTTAATAAAGGGCCCGGTCATTTGCCCCGCCCCCGGCCCGGCTCTGACTTGTTCCGCCACTGTCACTGATGTCACTGTTTGCGCTGCTTAACGACATCACGTGACGTCCACCCACTTTCACTAACTCCACCCAATGTGTCCACCCACTTCCAGCCAGCACGGTTCAGCGCGGTTGTAGTCGAAATGCAACTCCAATAGCCCCGCTCAGCTCGACTCGGCACGGCACGGCTCAGCCGCGTTTGTAGTGGAAAAGCGGCATAAGTGTTTTATAATTTTAGATTCAGTTTCAGAGCAGCAAAAGCACAACACCCATCATAAACATAAAAGCCTACTGTTTTCCTTTTATTTTATTTTTGGTATCTTTAGATATTTCCAAGTGTCTGATAATCTGTCCTAAATCACCATACAAAATACTGCATATCACCGTATATCAAGTGTGCATGTTTGTTTCTTGCCTGTTGTCCTACACAAAATCATTGAGTTAGTTTCAGGATACATACGGTACATCTCAAATAATATACAATTTTTTAAAACACCCTATGTATATACACACACAGTGGTGCTTGAAAGTTTGTGAACCCTTTAGAATTTTCTATATCTCTGCATAAATATGACCTAAAACAACATCAGATTTTCACACAAGTCCTAAAAGTAGATAAAGAGAACCCAGTTAAACAAATGAGACAAAAATATTACAACCCCTGGCAAAAAATATGGAATCACTGCTCTTGGAGGATGTTCATTCAGCTGTTTTACTTTGTAGCAAAAAAACCAAATCAGAGACATGACACAAAATTGTTTTATTTAACAGCTGAACATTCTGGCTTTGTAAAATATACCTCAAAAAATTATATGAAATTGTTGTAATTAATGCCACATTTTTTTAAAGATCAAGTAGAAGAAAAAATTATGGAATCACTCAATGATGAGGAAAAAATTATGGAATCAAGCTATAACTTGCATTTCTAAAACAAATATTCACACAAGCCTAAATGTGCAAATTAGTCTGCAGTTAAAAGAGACTGCTTGTAGACCTGAATGCAACCTGCTGCACCTGGCTGATTGACAGAAAACATGGCCCCAACAAGAGAGCTGTCAGTTGAAACACTGGAAAGGATTATAAAACTCCTTAAAGAAGGTAATTCAGCACGGAGTGTGGTAAAAGATGTTGGTTGTTTCCAGTCAGCTGTGTCTAAAATTTGGAGCAAGTACAAACAAAATGGGAAGGTTGTAAAAGGGAAACATACAGGTAGATCAAAGCGTCCGGACAGGAAACTCAAAGCAAGATGCCTTGAAAATAGACAATGCACAAGAAAAGAAATGAAAAACAAATGGGCAGAAACAGGAGTCAATGTTTGTGACCAAAATTTAAGAAATCGGCTGAAGGAAATGGGATTTACATACAGAAAAGCCAAATGTTAACCATCATTAACACCTAAACAGAAGAAAACAAGGTTACAGAGGGGTTAAAGAGAAGGAGTCATGGACTGTGGGTGATTGGATGAAAGTTATATTCAGTGATGAATCATGAATCTGCATTGGCCAAGGAGATGATGCTGGAACTTTTGTTTGGTGCTGTTCCAATGAAACATATAAAGATGACTGCCTGAAGAAAACAAGCAAATTTCCACAGTCATTGATGATATGGGGTTGGATGTCAGGTAAAGGACCTGGGCAGATGGCAGTCATTACCTCTACAGTAAATGCACAGGTGTACATTGAAATTTTGGACACTTTTCTCATTCCAGCAATCAAAAGTACTTTTGGTGGTGATGAAGTCATTTTTCAGGATGATAATGGATCTTGCTACAGAGCAAAGAGCATTAAAACTTTTCTTCAGGAAAGGCAGATCAACTCAATGGCATGGCCAGCAAACAGTCTGGATCTCAATCCAATTGAAAATATATGGTGGAAATTGGGGGGGAAAAAAAGTCCATGACAAGGCTCCATCCTGCAAAGCTGATCTGTCAACTGCTATACGAGAAAGTTGGAACCTGACTGATAAAGAATATTGTTTTTCATTAGTGAAGTACACGCCTCAAAGAATTCAAGCTGTCATAAAAGCCAGAGGAGGTACAGGAAAGTACTAATTGTGATTTTTTTTATTTTTATTTATGATTCCATAATTTTTTTCCTCATCATTGAGTGATTCCATAATTTTTTCTTCTACTTGATCTTGAAAAAAATGTGCCATTAATTACAAAAAAAATAAATTTTTTGAGGTATATTTTACAAAGCCAGAATGTTCAGCTGTTAAATTAAATAATTTTGTGTCATATCTGTGATTTTTTTTTTTTTTTTTTGTGCTACAAAGTTAAACAGCTGAATTAACATCCTCCAGGAGTAGTGATTCCATATTTTTTGCCAGGGGTTGTATACTTGCTCATTTATTTATTGAGGAAAATGATCCAATATTACATATCTGTGAGTGGCAAAAGTATGTGAACCTTTGCTTTCAGTATCTGGTGTGACCCCCCTTGTGCAGCAATAACTGCAACTAAATGTTTCCGGTAACTGTTGATCAGTCCTGCACACCGGCTTGGAGGAATTTTAGCCCATTCCTCCATACAGAACAGCTTCAACTCTGACTGTTGGTCAGTTTCCTCACATGAACTGCTTGCTTCAGGTCCTTCCACAACATTTCAATTGGATTAAGGTCAGGACTTTGACTTGGCCATTCCAAAACATTTAACTTTATTTTTCTTTAACCATTCTTTGGTAGAATGACTTGTGTGCTTAGGGTCGTTGTCTTGCTGCATGACCCACCTTCTCTTGAGATTCATTTCATGGACAGATGTCCTGACATTTTCCATGAACATGTAGGGCATTTTCATTTTTCATTGACATGTAGGGCATGTCAATGTTTATTGTTAAAAGCACTATACAAATGACTTGACAATGGCATTCCAACACAGTTCTAAAACTGCTTTTTACAACGTCTTCATTTATGTTATTTGACTTTATTTTGGTATTTGAGTCTATTCTGTGTGTCTTGAAATTAACTCGCACTATTTTACTCAGTTCAGTGCCACAACCTACTGTTACACAATTACACTGTTATTTTGCTCCCACTCCAACATCAAATTTTACTCTCAATTCAAAATATAGCAAAATTAACTATTTTTGAGGAAAACACTAACTCTGGAAAATTTGTTCAGTCATTTTTCCTGTATATTCACAACAGCACATGCAGATCAACTGATATGCTCATAATAAATAGAAGAAATGTTAACACTTGTTGATCTTTGGCTGGATTGAGTCAAATTTGGATGGATTGAGTGGGGGAAAAAAGGCACCACTCATCAGTGTTGCAGTTCTTAGATTGAATTGAATTGCTGTCCTGAATCATCTGAAGCAAGATGGCATGTTGATTTTATGCGCAAAAAGTCCAAACTCCAAATAGCCTAAACATTGGCTGACAGATTTTATCCTGTTTACAGTGGGTGTTCCCACCGTGAAAGAAAAAAACAATCGAAACCAAAAGAGGGAAAGTGATTATCACGCCGTTACCAAGTGAATAGTATTTTATGAATGCGTAAGTGGGTGCTCAGTGCTCTGACTCCGGTGTGATTGAGTAAGGTGACAAGTTCTGTCTCATCTCATCTCATTATCTCTAGCCGCTTTATCCTTCTACAGGGTCGCAGGCAAGCTGGAGCCTATCCCAGCTGACTATGGGCGAGAGGCGGGGTACACCCTGGACAAGTCGCCAGGTCATCACAGGGCTGACACATAGACACAGACAACCATTCACACTCACATTCACACCTACGGTCGATTTAGAGTCACCAGTTAACCTAACCTGCATGTCTTTGGACTGTGGGGGAAACCGGAGCACCCGGAGGAAACCCACGTGGACACGGGGAGAACATGCAAACTCCACACAGAAAGGCCCTCGCCAGCCCCGGGGCTCGAACCCAGGACCTTCTTGCTGTGAGGCGACAGCGCTAACCACTACACCACCGTGCCGCCCCGACAAGTTCTGTGTTTCATCTAATTTAAATAATTTTAAAAATATATTTGGCAGTGGGCACATAGGAAAGTATAAAGAACAAAGGTTGTCAATATATGTTTATCATGCTTGTATAATTTAAAAACTCAAAGATATTTATCTAAATACTTGGCCTACTCATTCTAAACCTGCTGGGCTTTGCCGGTGAAGCTCTCGACCCCAGAGGGTTAACTATGGTGGTGGTGTTATGAGATGGAACAAACCATGAATATACTGAGAATATAGGAATGGGCTAAGCACACAGCCTTGTTGGGACTCCTGTGCTGAGTGCCAGAGTGGAGGAGCAGTAGAGGCTCATCCTAACTGGCCAGTTTGTCAAGAAGTCCTTTATCCACAGGCAGATGTGTTGTATGCCCAGGTCAGGCATCTTGGTGACCAGTCTGCTGGGTAAGATGGTATTAAATGCAGAGCTGTAGTCTACAAACAGCAGCCATGCATATGTTCCTTGTTGTTCCAAGTAGCATAGTACAGTGTGGAGGGCATAGGCGATGGCATTGTCTGTTGACCTGCTAGTTCTACAGTTGTGCTTGAAAGTTTGTGAACCCTTTAGAATTTTCTATATTTCTGCATAAATATGACCTAAAGCATCATCGTTTGTGCACCAGTTGTTAATATAAACACACCACCTCTGCTCTTACCGGAGTCTGTTGTCCTGTTGGCTTGGTGTGTGAAGTGGCCTGCTAACCCAATAGCCTCTGCCGGGATGGTTGGGCTGAGCTATCTCTGTGATTACCATGACACAGCAGTCCTTAATGTTTTTCTGCATAGTTATAGTAAGTTCCAGCTCCTTGATCTTGTTAGAAAGCGATCTTGCATTTGTGACAAAGAGGCTGGGCAGCGAAGGCTTGTGCAGGTCTCTGCCCAGCCTCGCTTGTATCCTGGCACGAAAACGTCACTTTTGCTTCCTCTCTCTGTGCCGCCTCTTTCACTTTCCAGCTGGCAGATTGATCCACGGAGGCCCCAGTGGTCTGACGAGCTCCGACAGGATGTTTTGTCTGGGGTCTTCCTGATTGAAAATAGTTTCCAGGCATAGAACCAATGACAAGCAGTTCATGCCTGCTGTATTTTATGTATGCATGAGCATACTTGGCACTTAATAGACTGCTGTAGAAACATATCTACTGATGTAACTGGACACATCGTCAGTGATGTTCCTGGAATCATTGGGTGTTTCGGGTCTTTCAACATCATACACCCTCATCCAGGTGACCCAGCCGGGGCTGATCAGACCCCAGCTTGTGTCCAGATGGCATGCTAGCTACCACGACTCCATGGTTCTCCTCTCTTGAGCCACAGCCAACTTGAGGCCCTCTCTGCCGCTTCGATGGTATTGCAGATGGCTCTCCTCTTCTGCTGTTCGACGATGCCTAAACACCCCAGTGCGCTGGCCAAGGACTGGGCCGCAAAGCCTCTGCAGCCTACCTCAAATGGAAGGCACTTTGCCCTCCATCCTGACTGCTGGCAGTCATTGAGCAGCCCCGTGTATTTGAAGAGCTTCCTTTCAAAAGCTTCTTCCAGGCAGTCTTCCCACGGGACTGTCAGCTCCAGCATTACGACCTGCTTGGTGGCCTCAGATACAAGGACAATATCAGGATGGAGGGTGGTGACTGCAATGTGGCTGGGGAACTGCAGTTGTTTTTTAAGGTCCACTAGCAGCTGCCAGTCTCTTGCAGAGGTCAGGATGCCTGCTGGTGCTTTCTTTGCTCAGGCAACCTGCTCCCCGGCCCTGACAAAGGCGATGGTATACTTGGGGGGGGGGGGGCGCAGCTGCTTTGCCCATACCAGTCCTGTATTGATGGCTTCAGCGATGGTCTTCAGGACTTGGTCGTGCCTCCACCAGTAACGCCCTTCTCCAAGTACTGTTGTACAGCAGCTAAGAACATGTTCCAAGGTGCCTCTCTTGAAACACAATGGGCAATCTGGTTACTCTGCAAGACCCCATGCATGCAGGTTTGATGGACTGGGCAACATGTCGTACACTGCCTGAATGAGAAATTTGATGCGGTGAGGCTCAGCTCTCCAGATCTCAGTCCAGGTCACTTTCCTCTCCAGCGCATTCTCCCATCTTGTCCAGGCCCCCTGCTGTCTCATGCCCACCGCCCTGCAAGATCTTATTTCCTCCACAGCAGCCCTCACCTCCTCTTGGACCAGGTGCCGCTTCTCCTTCCCCCCGGTGTTCATTTGTGGAGTCAGAAAGGATCCTAGACCAGCTCTGCCTCATGTGACCACTCCCACCAGAGCCCTGTGGCACAGCCTAGCTTCAGCCATTTGCACGGCCTCTTCTGCCTTCCACTTTCTACCCATCCTCACTTGGATTCCAGCATTGGCCACCTTTGGATCACTGGAGTCTCTGTACAGCACCACTTCTCTAGCCCTCGTTACCTTGAACTCCTCCTCCAAGGATTTAAAGGGCAGCTGCAGTTTGTTATTGCACCCATAGAGTGCGATGCTGCTCAGGCTCTTGGGTAACCCCAGCCATCTCCGCAGGTGGTTGCTGACTTTCCTCTCCAAGGTCTCTACTGTGGATACTGGGACGGCATAGACGAGGAGAGGCCACAGGATCCTGGGGAGGATGCCGTGCTGGTAGACCCATGCTTTGAATTTTCCAGGTAGACCGGATTTGTCCACGGATTTCAGCCAGCCATCCAACTCAGCACAGGCTGTCTGGATAGATGTTACATCCTTGAGAGAGCTATCAAAGACCTTGCCCAGACTCTTAACTGGCTTCTCTGTGATCGTTGGGATGGCTGTGCCTGCAATGTTAAACCGGAACTTGTCCTCCACCTTTCCTTTCCTCAGCACCATGGATCTAGATTTGGCAGGTTTAAAACGCATTTGGGCCCACACCATCATCTTCTCTAGACCCTTCAGAATCCATCGGCATCCTGGGACTGATTCTGTCGTGACTGTAAGGTCATCCATGAACACCCTAATGGGTGGCTGACGTTGCCCAGAGCTCATAAGAGGTCCTCTGCACTCTGGCTCAGCAGACTTGGTGAGCATATTCATGGCCAAGGAGAATAGCGTCACAGAGATAGTACACCCTGTGATGATGCCAATATCTACCTTGTGCCAACTGAATGAAGTTGCTCCTGAAGAGACCCTCATCCTGAAGTTGTTGAAGTAGTCCATAATGAGGTCTCTACACCTGCTGGGGACATGATGTTTCACCAGAGTGAGCTGAACAAGCTTATGGGGGATGGAGCTGAATGCGTTGGCCAGGTCAAGCCATAGCACTGACAGGTTTCCCCTATTTTCTCTGGTCTCTCGGATAAGCTGTGTCACCACACCTGTATGCTCCACACAGCCCGGCATCCCTGATATGCCACCTTTCTGGACTGATGTGTCAATGTAGGTGTTCCTTGCTAGGTAAGTGCACAGCCTCTTGGAGATAGCACTGAAGATGATTTTGGATTCAATGCAAAGGAGGGAGATGATGCGGAACTGGTCAAGCTGGGTGGAGCCTTCCTCCTTAGGGATCCAAACCCCTTCCACCGTTCGCCATTGTTCTGGGATCTTCCCCTTTCTCCAGAAGACTTGCAGGATTTTCCACAGCCGCCGTAAGAGTTTGGGACAGTTCTTGTACACTTTGTACAAAGTGCCACTTGGTCCTGGAGCGGAGCATGCTCTAGCTTTATGGACAACCTCTTTGATTTCCATCAGCTTAAGCTCCGACATGTCAAACTGCACCTCTGGCTCAGGTGGGTCAATGAGAATGTTGCAATATCCCAACTCCAGCTCTCTTCTGGGGTCGCTGAACATCTGAGCGAGGTGTTGGTCAATATCTTCCTTTGAGGAGGACAGTTTACCGCTGCGCTTCTGGCCTAGCAGGTCTTTTGTGAACTTGAATGGGTTGGCGATAAAGGCCACTCGTTTATGTGCCCTCTCGCGTCGTCGCCTCCGATGCCACTCTGCCCGGCGGAGAATCCTTATCCTCTTCCGGTGCATGGACATTAGTTGGGCTAGACCAAAGTGTTACTCATCTCCTGCCTCTTTGTATTGGGACTTCAGCGCTTTCATCTCCCGGCTTATGAGGTGGATCTTCTCCGCTCTGTGGTTCCTTGTGTAGGATGTTCCCGAGCTTTTCCTCTCCTCTTCGCCGAACCGCTCAGCTGCCATCCTGACAATGATTGTTGTCATGGCTTGCAGCTTCCAGTCCGCCTCTCCCTTTGACACAGACTCCCGAATTTGGTCCACGTCATTGTCGAACTGCTTCCACAGTGTAGTCATGGTAGCTGCCGGCCACTTAATTTGCCTCCGTTCCAACTGGGTGCTCAAGGAGTGTGGCACCAACACTTGGAGGTTCCGAGCACTGTGGGGTGACTCTGGGCAAGGCCCCTCCTGCGACTCACCAGGTGGAACACCTTTGCGTTGTGTTGCTGCTGCTCCCCCCACACACTTCATCTTTGCTTGGTGGATTTTCAAGCCGCGCAAGTTCTTGCATACTTTCCCACACGTACACTGAGAGCTCATAGTCGTTTGTCCATTGCCTTGGTCTGTCGCCATTGAATCTTGTCCAGTTGGGGTGCTCATCCTCCCCCCTTCTCGGGCACCCCTGGGGGTATCTCTCCATTGAATTCATCATAGCTTAATTGGGTGTCCTCCTCACAGTGAACACAGATTGGGTTGCCAGCCCGCTCTGCCCCAGTTGCTGTCTCTCTGAGCCATCACTGTCTCTCCAGTAGTCACCACACTATTCGTGGTTGTCATCCAGTCTTTCCTGGCTGTCACTGATGTCTCAGGGTATGCGCTATAGAAACACATCTACTGATGCAACTGGACACATCGTCAGTGATGTTCCTGGAATCATTGGGTGTTTCGGGTCTTTCAACATCATACACCCTCATCCAGGTGACCCAGCCGGGGCTGATCAGAATAGAAAGTAGACTGTCAGAAAACTAAAGAGTACCAATACACAGAGTGCTGAGCCACTGCATGTATCTGCACTGCCATCTTGGTTGCCAGATGTTGCCTCTTTTTGCATCTGTTTCTATAAATGTTTCCTATAAGCAAAAAGTATAACTGTGAAACCAGGAAAATCATTATAGTCTGTTTTGTTGAAGTTAGTATAAACTGTTCATTGATGGAAACTTGAGTGCAAAACAATTGACACTCATAACAATTGCAGTCCTAAAGTAAGTCAGTCAACTGTAGTCCTCAGACATAAAGGTATTACTGTAAGTGTCCAGAGCCATCTTCCAAGTGCAACTTTTGACTGTCTGTATGGGGCCATCCTCCACAGGAGCAATGAGATGAGACTCCAGCCAGATGTAGAGCATCAGGATGGATCAGGTGAGTCCAAGGAGCAGAAGAGGTCAGTGCCTTACTGGTGTCTCAGGATCGATATGTAACTCAGAGAGGGGCAGACAAAGGGAAGAGACAGGAGGAGAGAAAAAAACCACAGGTTGTTAGGTTTGCCCAATGTCAACTAAAGAGTAAGAACAGGATATATTTTGTGCTGAGTGCAAGCAGGGACTCCAACAAGATTAACTATGACAGCATCACTAAAAGGGAAGAGCCAGAAAGTAACACAGACATGAGGGTGCCTTGGGACATAAAGCAGCCAGCCACTATACCATCAACCATCAAGTGAGGGTGGGATGGGTGTGTTGGGGTGTGTGTGTGTGACAGCATCTCTAGTTTACCAAAACATTATATGCCTGAGGACCCTCCAGATCTACTCCTTTACCTAATAAAAACTAATAAAAGGCTTGATTAAACAGATGTTTATAGTTTCGACTTAAACACTGGGACTGTGTCTGATTCACGAACACTACTTGGAAGGCTTTGAACTGTGGGGCTTTGTAAGAAAAGGCTCTGCCCCCTGATGTAGCCTTCACTATATCAGCATATAGGTACCAGCAGATAGCCTGCATCTTTTGATCCAAGTAGGTGTGGTGGGTCATAAAGGACCAGAAGTTTTCTCAGGGACTGTGGTGCAAGACCATTCAGTGCTTTATAAAATATTACTATGGAACTTTAATCAAATATGAAATTTGATTGGGAGCCAATGCAATGTGGATAAGACAGGGGTGATGTGGTCATATCTTCTAGTTCTAGTAAGGACTCTTGCTGCTGCATTTTGAACTAACTGGAGCTTGTTTATGCACTTATCAGAACATCCAGACAGTAAGGCATTACAATAGTCCAACATTGAGGTAACAAAAGCATGAACTGGTTTTTCTGCTTCATGTCATGACATTACATTCCTTATCTTTGCAGTATTTCTAAGATGAAAGAAAACTCAGAAAACAGTTTCTGAGTTTCAAACGAAAGACTGGTGTTAGAGCCATTTTTAAGTTTAACTGAAAATTCATATTTGCATTGTAAGAGATGTAAAATAGATATAGATTGCATATATGTACATTTAGAATTAATATTTCCATTAATACTTTTTGTTATAATATTTCTGATTAATTTGTAGAATAAGAAGAATAAGAATATAAATGCATCTTAGTAATGTTAAGAATTCATTTAGTAATGTAAGAACGTAGTTATTACACAGATTTAATACTTGTCATTTTTAGGGCATACCTAACAACATGTGTTTTCTTTCTCTCCCTCTCTCCCACCCCCACCCCACCCCCCAATCTGTCCCTCTGAGTTACATGTTGGTCCTGGGATTGAGATGCTGGCCTCTTCTGCCCCTCGGACCTGCTTGATCCATCCTGGTGCCCTGTGTCTGGTCGGAGTTTTATCGCACCGCTCCTGTGAAGGACGAGCACAGTTGAGGGTTATACCTGGAGGATGCTCTGGACTCTTACAGTAATGCTTTTATGGCTGAGGACTACAGTTGTCTTGCTAACTTTAGGACTGCAGTTATCATGAACAGTTTTGCATTCAAGTTTCCATCAATGAAGAGTTATAACATCAACGAAACTGTCCTCATGTTAAAACTGTTAATATTATAGTCAGGCTGTCTGTTGTTGCCCAAATGAGGATGGGTTCCCTTTTGAGTCTGGTTCCTCTCGAGGTTTCTTCCTCATGTCGTCTGAGGGAGTTTTTCCTTGCCACCGTCGCCACAGGCTTGCTCATTGGGGATAGATTAGGGATAAATTAGCTCATGTTTTAAGTCATTCAAATTCTATAAAGCTGCTTTGCGACAATGTTTATTGTTAAAAGTGCTATACAAATAAACTTGACTTATTACGAAGCTGTGATGCAATTTGACTTGCTGCGGAAGTAGTATAAAAACATGATCACGCATTAAAGACGACAGAACAGAAGCCTCGAGCCAAGGAGCACCACAGTCTTTTGATCGGCACCGTGCCTTGCTGCAGCACGTCAGATTTAGAAGTTAGGAATTCATCTTTTGTTGTGTATGATTTAAAGTTTTAGTAAAGATACAGACAACTCAGAAAAGCTGCATTCAAGACTTTATTTCTGTTGTGTGCCGCGTCTGAAAGAACTTCGAGGTTCAAGGCTAGTGAGAGCGAACCTGCAATCACATTAAAGTCAAAAGACTAGCCAGAAGCCACGTGAGAAGCAGAGGCACGACGGAGCTAAGCTACGGGTCTAATTCAAGTCCCTAAGAAGCAAGGTATGCCAACTCAGTAAGAAGACAGAGCCAGCTGAAACCAGCATCGAGTTCTGAGAGTATTTGAGGCATTAAAAAGACTCCATGACTGCACCGTCGGCTGAAGCAAGCTTTCCCTGGGTCATGTCTGATATTCTCTCATTCTATTAGCATGCTAATGATGCTAGCTAGCCTGCTCGCTAACGGAGGAAACTGAAAGTAAATGCCTGAAGGATTTCCAGCTCAGAAAGTAATTGAATTTCATGCCAAATGATCCTACACATTCAGTAACTCTTTTCACAAGTGTCTGAGAGTTTATCGGAAGAGTTTAGAAGCTGTGAGTAATTTCTGGAATTGGCACAGTTTATGTGTGGTGATTAATGAATGAATCAAGATGGCAGAAACAAATGCAGATGCGCTGGTTGACCAGAAGAGGGCACCCAAGCCCACGGAAAGGGCAGTAGAGGAGAAAATAAAGAGACTGAAAGATGAGAGAAGGGGAAAGTTGGCACATCTAAAGGCCTCTGCATGCTCTTGCGACAAGGCTTTCGCAGATAGCTTTTCACAGACAGTTGTAATTTATCGTTGAGCGGGGAGTATAGGCGTGCGCGATGTTATTCACCGGCACAATGCAAGGGGGCGCGAAGTCGCTAGGAGTAGTTGGTGGTTGTGGTTAGTGGAGTGTTTATCCTCCGGTTACTTATAATGACTAGAACTTTATTTTTTATAATGACTAGAACCGGAGTCGTATAGATGTACGTATTTCCTCAATCAACCACTCTTCATGCTGCTCCATCTTCGCTCGTGTTTTTAAAAATGCCGGTCGTGAAAACAAACCAAACCGGGAAAGTAGGGAAGCGGAAGTGCGTGTACAGCGGATGTAGAGTGGACCAATCAGAGCCCTCTTGTCTGCGACGCTGTCTGCGAGGCTTCTGCGGTGGTCACAATTTTTGGGAGGTGCACGCAGAGCGTCTGCGAAGGTGGGGGGGCTACGCAGACACTGTCTGCGACGCTATCTGCGAGGACTGGGTTGTCAGCATAAATTGGCCTTAACCAAGCTAAGAAATGACATAGAAACATTGAAACAAGACGAAGGCAATGCTCATGACATAAAATGGGAAATTATGCCTAAGTTTGAAAAATCCTTTGAAATGTACAAATGAATGGCTTGCAAATGTTAAAATAGATCCTGATGAGGAGGAAGATGATGTTAGACCTCAGGATAGTGTTTCTGTTGCTCACACAATTAAAAGCCATGCATCTCAGCAATCTAACACCAGCTCAGCACGTTTAAAACTCAAAGCAGAGCGTGAAGCACTGTTAGCAAGAGCAGCGGCTATGAAAATGAAACAGGAGATTGAAGAAGAAGAAATGCGCTTGAGAGTGAGAAAGGAGCAGTTGCAAATTGGAACTGAGCTTGCAGCTTCAAATGCCAAATTAAGAGTTTATGAAGAATTTGAAGATGTTCAGGAGTCTATTGATGATTTCGTACATCCAGTGACAAAGCCTAGAACTGGAGCTAAGTACATGACTGGTAGCAAAGGTTATTTCACCACCTATGATCATGAGCGCAGTGCAGCAGAGAAGTGTTTGCTTGATGTCAAACCTAAGGCAGCCGCACCAATTGCTGCTGCAGCTGCACCAGTTGTATCTTCAGTCAGAAGAAAATCTCCATCAAGGCATGACAATGCTCAGAATCCTAATTCTGCTGATGACCTGTATCAAGTACTACAGCGTCAAAATCAGGTGACTGAAATGCTCATTAAGCAGCAAAGTATGGCTCAATTGCCTCATAGAGACATACCAGTGTTCACCAGAGACCCTCTGACATACAGGTCTTTTATAAGAGCGTTTGAGCACGCTATTGACAGCAAGACAGACAGTCAGCAAGATCGTCTGTATTATCTTGAACAGTTTACGAGTGGGGAACCACTTGAGCTCATTCGCAGCTATGAGCACATGAGGCCACACAGGGCATACAGAGAGGCCAGAGCATTACTTGACCATCATTATGTTGACGAACTGACCATAGCCAATGCATATATCAAGAAGGCAATGGGATGGCCACAAATAAAGCCAGATGACAGGAAAGGGCTGAATGCCTTCGCTTTGTTCCTGATTGGATGTTGTAACACAATGAATGATGTGGACTATATGGACGAGATGAACAATCCTACCAACATGAAGTGCATCTTATCCAAGCTTCCATTTAAGCTGAAAGGGAAATGGAGGAGCTTTGCTTATGACATTCAAGAGGGAAGGAGAAGACAAGCGAGGTTTCCTGATCTGGTGGACTTTGTGTACCATCAAGCCAAAGTTGCCAACGATCCACTGTTTGGGGATATCCTGGACACTACCACAGACAAACAAGGAAACACAAAGAAGAAGGCGAACTCAGGAAAAAGTGAGTCCAAAAGAAGCAGCTTCGCTGTCAGTGTGGCTGCTACTGACAAGAACACCACCAAAGGCCAAACAGAGAAGAAAGCTCCAGCAGCTAAGTCAGCCAATGCTTTCCAAAGTCCCTGTTTGTACTGTAAGAAAAACCATGCACTAAATGTGTGCAACAAAATCAAAGATCAGCCTCTGAATGACAGAATTGACTTCTTGAAGTCCCAAGGGCTTTGTTTTAGCTGTCTTACGGCAGGCCATCTGTCTAAGGGCTGTAAGAACAAGAGCTCATGCCCTGAGTGTTCCTTTAAGCATCCTGCTATCCTGCATGTTGTAAAGAAAGATGCCACACCAGAGAACAACAGTGCAGATGACAGCTCACCAGGCACAGCAGTAGAAATAAATGCGCTTTTGTCTGCAGGGTATGGAAGAGGTGAACACACTGGGGCCGGGAATGATGCATGTATTCTTCCCATTGTGCCAGTGCAGATAAAACACAAGAAGGGCACACAAGTAATCAAAACATATGCATTCCTGGATCAAGGAAGCACAGCGACTTTCTGTACCAAGGACTTGGCAAAGAAGTTGAACATCCGAGGAAGAAAGACTGAGTACATTCTTCACACCATGTCTCAGGAACAGAAAGTGAGCAGCTATGTCCTCACAGATTTGGAGGTGTGTGGCTTAGATGGACAAGATTACATCAAGCTGCCCAATATGTATACACACCCAGGTATACCTGCAAAGAGGGCCAATATACCACAGAGAAAAGACTTGGAGAAGTGGTCTTACCTGAACCGAGTCCATCTCCCAAAACTGGAGTCAGAGATCGGTCTTCTCATTGGTGCCAACACCTACAAGGCCATGGAGCCATGGGAGATCATTAACAGCAGAAGCAACGGACCATATGCCGTGAAGACTGCTCTAGGTTGTGTAGTCAATGGGCCCGTCAGCAGATGCCAAGAGGAAGACTCTGATGATGCTGAGAGACAGAGTTTCTTCGTCAACTGCATCTCTGTCTCGAGCATAGACATGTTGATGAGGCACTATGATGCTGACTTTCCAGAATGTCGGTGTGATGACAAGCACAAGCTGTCACAACATGACAAGCAGTTCATGCAGACTGTGACAACATCAGCACATCTTATGGATGGCCATTACTGCATTAAGCTGCCTCTGAAGGATGACTGTGTGAAGATACCATGCAACCGTGGTATAGCTGAGCAAAGACTTAACTCCTTGAAGCGGAAGTTCAACAAAAACTCAGACTTCTTTCAGGAGTACAAGGTCTTCATGAACAACATCTTGGAGAAAGGCTACGCCACAAGAGTCCCAGATGAGCAGCTGAATCGCAGTGATGGAAGAGTGTGGTTCATCCCGCACCACGGGGTGTACCATCCGAAAAAGAGGAAGTTGAGGGTCGTGTTTGACTGCGCGGCAACTTACCAGGGAGTGTCGCTGAACGACAGACTGCTGCAGGGGCCTGACCTTACAAATTCTCTAATAGGAGTGCTGCTTAGGTTCAGGCAGGAGCCCGTTGTCCTGATGGCGGATACCGAATCCATGTTCTACCAGGTGCGGGTTCCGGATGAAGACGCAGATCTGTTGCGCTTTCTTTGGTGGCCAGGCGGCAATCTGAATGAACCTGTAGAAGAGTACAGGATGTGCGTACACCTGTTTGGGGCCACGTCCCCAAACTACCCAGTTGCGCTTCATATGCACTAAGAAGAACAGCACAACATGCAGCTGCAACAAGTTCACCAGAAGCCACACAGACAGTCCTTAAGAACTTCTATGTGGACGACTGTTTGAAGTCGGTTGCCACAGAAGTCGAAGCTGTTAATCTTGTGAAGGAGTTGACAAAGTTGTGTGCCAGTGGCGGGTTCCACTTGACCAAGTGGGTCAGCAACAGTAGGGCCTTGCTATGCTCGATCCCTGGCGACGAAAGAGCAGCTGAAGTTAAAGATCTGGACTTGCAGCATGATGAACTTCCAGTAGAACAGGCATTAGGTGTGCAGTGGTGCACAAGTTCTGATAGCTTCAAGTTCAAGATTCAGCTGCCCAACAAGCCATGCACAAGACGAGGCATCCTTTCTGTTGTTAGTTCGGTGTATGACCCGATGGGATTTTTGGCACCACTACTTCTGCCCATCAAGCTTATTCTGAGAAACCTCTGCAAAGAGAAAAGAGGCTGGGATGAGGAAATTCTAGAGAAGCCAAAACGAATATGGCTAGCAGACCTTGACAAGGTGTCAGACCTCAGTGTGAGCAGATGTTTCAAGCCAAGCTCATTCAGACCCACAAAGGTTGCCCAAATCCACCATTTCTCGGATGCAAGTCAAGATGGATATGGGGTGGTGTCGTACTTCCTGCTGATGAATGAGCAAGAGGAGAAACATGTTTGCTTTTTGATGGGAAAGTCCCGAGTCGCTCCTCTTAAGCAGGTTACGATTCCAAGAATGGAGTTGATGGCTGCAATGGTCTCAGTCAAGGTTGACCGGATGTTGAAAGAAGAACTTGAAGTTCCCTTGACAGATTCGATCTTCTGGACTGATAGTACAATGGTACAATGGTACATTGAAAATGATGCTCTTCGTTTCAAAATGTTTGTGGCAAATCGCGTCTCTTTCATCAGAGAAGCCACCACAAGAGCTCAGTGGAAGTATGTCAACACCTCTCAGAACCCAGCTGATCAGGCTTCAAGAGGCCTAAAGATTGAGAGCTTCATGTCAAGTGAAAGCTGGTTTCAAGGGCCTAGTTTCTTGAGTAATCCAGAGGAGTGGCCAGAGCAACCTGAACAATCTACTTACCTGTCAGAAAATGATGAAGAGGTTAAGACATCAGCTGCTGTATCATGCACAAATCCAGTAGTAGACAATACAGATTCAGTGAACCAACTTGTCGAGCATTACTCTAGTTGGCACAAACTGAAGAAAGCAACCGCCTGGATTCTGCGCTTAAAAGAGATATTGCGGCACCTGAGTGGGAAAAGAAAAGAAGTTGAGAAGGCAGATCAATGGTTAAAGAACAAATGACCATATGTAAAAAGAACCTGGAAAAGAAAATGCTCGCAGTTGAGGATTTATCCAAAGCTGAAATGGAGCTGATTAGATACAGTCAGAGAAAAACCTATGCTGAAGAAATAAAAGAACTACAGCAAGGGAAGTCTCACGTCAAAAGAAACAGTTCAATTTTCAAGTTAGACCCATAACTAAATTGTGTTTCTTGCAGGGAGAAGAATGAAAGAAGAGGAAGACTTACCTGAGTAGACATGGACTGTAAATTGAGTAAAATACATACTTACCTGTAAAGAAAAGAGAGACAATAATATTTTGAAGTAAAATTCATGACAATATTTATTGTTGCAGAAATGTGACAGAAGAAGAGTAATGGCTCTGAGTTTGAGTTTAAGTTGATAATTGATATGCTAAGGCCTAGTCAATTAGGGGCCGGGATATGTTAGAGCCATTTTTATGTTTAACTGAAAACTCATATTTGCATTGTAAGAGATGTAAAATAGATATAGATTGCATATATGTACATTTAGAATTAATATTTCCATTAATACTTTTTGTTATATTTCTGGTTAATTTGTAGAATAAGAAGAATAAGAATATGAATGCATCTTAATAATGTTAAGAATTAATTTAGTAATGTAAGAATGTAGTTATTACGAAGCTGTGATGCAATTTGACTTGCTGCGGAAGTAGTATAAAAATGTGATCACGCATTAAAGACGACAGAACAGAAGCCTCGAGCCAAGGAGCACCACAGTCTTTTGACCGGCACCATCGGCACCGTGCCTTGCTGCAGCACGTCAGATTTAGAAGTTAGGAATTCATCTTTTGTTTTGTATGATTTAAAGTTTTAGTAAAGATACAGACAACTCAGAAAAGCTGCATTCAAGACTTTTTATTTCTGTTGTGTGCCGCGTCTGAAAGAACTTCGAGGTTCAAGGCTAGTGAGAGCGAACCTGCACTCACAACTGGCATCAATGATCACACCGCGGTCTTTTACTGCTGCATGTGAAGAAATAGAAAGGCCATCCAGTGTTACTATGTAATCAGAAAACTTGGTCCTAGTACAAGTACTTCTGTCTTATCAGAGTTAAACAGAAGAAAGTTAATGAGCATCCAGTGTCGAATGCCCTTTACACAATCCTCAATTTTATTCAGCTGGTGTGTCTCATCTGCCTTTGCAGAAACATACAACTGTCACCAGCATAACAGTAGAAACTAATACCATGCTTATGAATATCACCCAGGGGAACCTGTATCAAGAAAAAAAGCAGTGGGCCTAAGACAGAACCTTGTGGAACACCAAACTTTACCTCAGTATGTATAGAAAAATCACCATTTACATCAACAAACTGATAGCGGTCAGTTAAATAAGACCTGAGCCAGGAGAGCGCCATTCCTATAACTCCCACAACATTTTCTAGTCTATCCAGGAGAGTGGAATGATCAATGGTGTCAAAGGCTGCACTAAGGTCAAACAATACAAGCAGGGAGACATAGCCCTGATCAAATGCCAACGGTAGGTCATTTATTACTTTAACTAGTGCAGTCTCTGTGCCATGATGAAATCTAAATCCTGAGTGATAAATTTCATGGATGTTATTCCTATGTAGATATGAGCACAACTGTTATGCCACAGCTTTTTCTCTGACCTTGGAGATGAAGGGAAGGTTTGATATTGGACAGCTGACAGGGGTCAAGGTCAGGTTTTTTAATCAGGGGTTTGATAACTGCTAGTTTAAAGGATTTGGGTACATAATAAATTCTTCCCTTAGAATTGGCTGTTTTTTGAAGAGGTTTAACTGTGGGCAGCACAGTGGTGTAGTGGTTAGCACTGTCGCCTCACAGCAAGAAGGTCTGGGTTTGAGCCCCATGGCCGGCGAGGGCCTTTCTGTGCAGAGTTTGCATGTTCTCCCCGTGTCCGCGTGGGTTTCCTCCAGGTGCTCCGGTTTCCCCCACAGTCCAAAGACATGCAGGTTAGGTTAACTGGTGACTCTAAATTGACTGTAGGTGTGAATGTGAGTGTGAATGGTTGTCTGTGTCTATGTGTCAGCCCTGTGATGACCTGGCAACTTGTCCAGGGTGTACCCCGCCTTTAGCCCGTAATCAGCTGGGATAGGCTCCAGCTTGCCTGCGACCCTGTAGAACAGGACAAAGCAGCTAGAGATGATATGAGATGAGGTTCAATTGCTTCTGGTACTATCTGTTTGAAGAGTCATGTAGGTAAGGGATATAATATACACAAGTTGAAGATTTTGATGTGGAGATTAATGAAATTAGTTTGATTTCTCTAAGGGGAGTAAAACATCCTAATTGCTGATCTGAAACAGTTGTATTGTTAACTACAGGGTTACTTAAATTGTCTGGCCTTAAATTAGTCATTTTAATTTTTAGTTGGATATTTTGAACTTTGAAAAAATTCATGAAGTCGTTGCTACTACAGTGGTGCTTAAAAGTTTGTGACCCCTTTAGAATTTTCTATATTTCTGCATAAATATGACCTAAAACAACATCAGATTTTCACACAAGTCCTAAAAGTAGATAAAGAGAACCCAGTTAAACAAATGAGGCAAAAAATATTATACTTGGTCATTTATTTATTGAGGAAAATGATCCAATATTACATATCTGTGAGTGGCAAAAGTATGTGAACCTTTGCTTTCAGTATCTGGTGTGACCCCCTTGTGCAGCAATAACTGTAACTAAACGTTTCTGGTAACTGTTGATCAGTCCTGCACACCGGCTTGGAGGAATTTTAGCCCATTCCTCCATACAGAACAGCTTCAACTCTGGGATGTTGGTGGGTTTCCTCACATGAACTGCTCACTTCAGGTCCTTCCACAACATTTCGATTGGATGAAGGTCAGGACTTTGACTTGGCCATTTCAAAACATTAATTTTATTCTTCTTTAACCATTCTTTGGTAGAACAACTTGTGTGCTTAGGGTTGTTGTCTTGCTGCATGACCCACTTTCTCTTGAGATTCAGTTCATGGACAGATGTCCTGACATTTTCCTTTAGAATTCACTGGTATAATTCAGAATTCATTGTTCCATTAATGATGGCAAGCCATCCTGGCCCAGATGCAGCAAAACAGGCCCAAACCATGATGCTACCACCACCATGTTTCACAGATGGGATAAGGTTCTTATGCTGGAATGCAGTGTTTTCCTTTCTCCAAACATAATGCTTCTCATTTAAACCAAAAAGTTCTATTTTGGTCTCATCCAGCCACAAAACATTTTTCCAATAGCCTTCTGGCTTGTCCACATGATCTTTAGATCAATGTTCTTTTTGGAGAGCAGTGGCTTTCTCCTTGCAACCCTGCCATGCACACCATTGTTGTTCAGTGTTCTCCTGATGGTGGACTCATGAGCCAACGTGAGAGAGGCCTTCAGTTGCTTAGAAGTTACCCTGGGGTCCTTTGTGACCTCGCCGACTATGACACACCTGCTCTTGGAGTGATCTTTGTTGGTCGACCACTCCTGGGGAGGGTAACAATGGTCTTGAATTTCCTCCATTTGTACACAATCTGTCTGACTGTGGACTGATGGAGTCCAAACTCTTTAGAGATGGTTTTGTAACCTTTTCCAGCCTGGTGAGCATCAACAACACTTTTTCTGAGGTCCTCAGAAATCTCCTTTGTTCGTGCCATGATACACTTCCACAAATGTGTTGTGAAGCTCAGACTTTGATAGATCCCTGTTCTTTAAATAAAACAGGGTGCCCACTCTCACCTGATTGTCATCTCATTGATTGAGATTTCACCTTCAAATTAACTGCTAATCCTAGAGGTTCACATACTTTTGCCACTCACAGAGATGTAATATTGGATCATTTTCCTCAGTAAATAAATGACCAAGTCTAATATTTTTGTCTCATTTTTTTTAACTGGGTTCTCTTTATCTACTTTTAGGACTTGTGTGAAAATCTGATGATGTTTTAGGTCATATTTATGCAGAAATATAGAAAATTCTAAAGGGTTCACAAACTTTCAAGCACTGTGTGCATGTGTCTATATGCATGTGTCTTTTTCCTAGTTAATTTTGCTACAGTATTAAATGGGAATCTAGGATTATTTTTGTTATCCTCTCTTAGCGTGGAGATATGCATTGATCTAGCAGCACTAGGAGCTTTTCTATACTTCAATAAGCTCTCCTTCCATGCTAATTTTGACACCATTCATGTTCTCATTTTCGAGTGGTCTATTTTAAAGGGCACATCTTGGGTAAATTCAAGAGCAAGATCAATGTAATTCTCCTATTTTATATTAAACTTTGGTCATATATCTGTCACATTTTGCATTTTGTGCAATTTTTTTACCTTGCACAATACCAGAAAAATCCAGTTGAAATCAAGCCATTTGAGGTGAATTGGTCAGCAAACATTTATTTTCGTGACGTCACGTGTGGGACGCCTCCTTCTGAATCCTACGTCAGCGCTGGTTTGTTTATGAGGAAACTACCTATGGTTTTCTGCAAATTTCTTCAACGTTATCATGTAATTATTAAAATGGTTAACAGATGTATCGTAGGAGGGTGTAGCAATACCAATCATGATGGGATCAGTACTCAGCGTTTTCCAAAAGACAGGACAATGAGAGAGAAATGGGAGCGCTTCCTCTACACAGGCCGTGCACTGAGACTGCGCAAAACTCACACAGCCTGCTCGCGCTTCCTCTACACAGGCTGGGCACTGAGACTGCACAAAGCTCGCGCAGCCTGCGCCTGCTCTCTCAGCCTGCTGGCGGTTCCGCAGGTAACGTCACGAATCTGGCTCCAGACTCCCTTGGGATTTTTCCAGACGCGTTTTGTTATTTTTTTCTGCTGTAGACAGATGGCCTTGTGCAAAATTACCCTTCTGGATGAGTGTGTTCTGGATATTTTCATATAAAAAAACCCTGAAATTGGTCCAGGATATGCACTTTAAAGTGCGTTATACCAGGGTGCTAATTTTTTTCTCTAATATTTTTATTTTTTTAAGTGAAGCTACATTATCTAAAGTACAGCAGAATGTTGACTCTAAGCATTCAGTTGCCTAAAGTTCTGTGGGGGCTGATGGTGATCCAAAGTTGATAACTCTGGTAGACTATTTATAAAGCTGTGTAGTAGTTGATGTATGTTTAATACAGTAGCGTGGTGAAGTGCATATATTATTGCTTCTCATATTTTGAGTAAGATGAGATAATGATCTGAGAACTTCAGACTGTGGAAGTGTGACCTATAATTTCTGTATTTAACCTGAATTAGCTCAAGAGTGTGGCCACCATTATGGGTAGGTCCTATGATCTGGTTAACCCCTACTGAATCTAAAATGGACATGAACGCTGTTTTCAGAGGATCTTCTGGGTTATTGAAGTGAATATTAAAATCTCTGACAACCAAACCTTTGTCTAAGGAAATAGCCAGGTCCGAGATGAAATCTGCAAATTCAGAAAGAAACTCAGAATATGGCCCTGGTAGCCTGTAAATAAGTAACAGAATTGACTGGGTAGACTTATTTTTCGGGGCTACATACATTATATTAGTATGAAGAACTTCAAATTTATTAAATTTATAACCAGGTTTTTTTGCTACACCTAGATAATCATTATAAATTACCACGACACCTCCTACTCTGCTGGTTAAAGAAGGCTTGTGTATATTACTATCCAGGAGGACTAGCTTCATTTAATGCTATATATTCATTTGGCTTAATCCATGTTTCTGTGAAATGCAATACATTAAACTCCTGATCAGTAATAAGTTTATTAACAATTAGCACTTTAGACACAAGACCTAATATTAATAGTCTGACCTTCAGATCAAAAGTCTTGGCAGTGGCTATACAGTCAGTGTGACCTAATTTTATATTACTTTTCTATATTTCTATCTATATTTTCTGTAATTTTATATTACTTTTCTATATTATTACATTGGTACCAAATAGACTATGTGCTTGCTAACAAAGAAGCAAGGAAATTCATCAGTGTGATGGTCAATCCCACTGCTGACTGTTTTGCAGCTTCTCACATGCAAGTGCTGCATCATGATTAAGAAGACGAGGAGAGGGACAACGCCTCCACCAAAACTAGACACCACCATTAACACCCAGAGAAAAGAAAAGCTAGAAAGGTTCCTTTGTTGAGCAGCTTCAAGACTGAAGAGTCTTGGGATGAGCTGAAAGAAGTATAACAGAATGCTGGCAAGCACGTCTTTGGTAAGCAAAAGAGGAGGAGTGTAGACTGGTTTGAAGATCAAGAGGAAATGATTCAGAATCTTCTCAAAGACAAGAAGCTCTGTGGTGACAGGAAAGCTCTCAGAGAAGAAATCAGGAGGCTTAAGAATGAATGGTTTCAGCAAAAGGTGGATGAAGCAGAGAGGTACTCAAGCGAGAAGAACTACAGAGTTTTTACAGGCCTGTGTACGGCCTGAAGTCAAAAAGCCTTCATCCTGTAAGAGCAAAGAGCAGTGAATTACTTTTGGCTCCAGTGTCAATCAGGGAGAGGTGGGTTGAACACTTTGATGAGCTGTTAAACCAACCTACAGATGACAAGCTTGGCATACTCCATGAGCTTGAAAAGCATCCAGTCATTGAGGACCTTGATGAGCCCATAATCATGGACAAGGTTAACACACCTGTTAACACAAAGCTCAAAAAGAGTCCTGGAACAGATGATATATTACCAGAGGTACTTGTTTATGGAGGAAGCACTCTATCATTCTTGTTTACTATCTTCAACTTGTTTTGGACATCAGAGAATCTGCCCACAGACCTGATTGATGCCATCATCTGCATCCTGTTCACGAAAGGTGACCGCAGCAACTATGGCGACTACCGTGGTATATCTCTGCTTAGTGTAGTGGGTAAGGTATTTGCCGATATCATACTGCAGCGCCTCAAGTGGCTGGCAGAACTGGTCTATCCTGAATCACAGTCAAGTTATAGAAGTGGCAGAGGCACAATTGATGGAATCTTTACCTTGCATCAAATAATGGAAAAGTGCAGAGAGCAGCGGCAGGATTTGCACATAGTTTTCATTGATTTTACTAAGGCTTTTGATTGTGTAAATTGAGAGCTCCTCTTCAAGATCCTGGAAAAGCTTGGCTGTCCTGCAAAATTTGCTTGTCTCATCAGGAAGTTGTATTCTGGAATGCATGCTAGATTGCTTATCAATGGAGAACTTACCAAACTAATTAAGTACAACAGTGGTGTCAAACAAGGTTGCAAGCTTGCTCCCACTTTCTTGGGGATTTACGCTGCAGTTATGCTCTTTCTTGCTTTCCGAAACATCAGTCCATCCTATAGCATCAGAATTTGTTTTAGATATGATGGTGACTTGTTTGATCTTCAGTGGCTGAAGTCTAAAACCAAGACACTCACCAAAAACATAAGGGAAGCCCAGTATGTGGACAAAATTGCCATATTTACAAATGATGGTACAGTGCTGTCACTTTTGTTAAGCGCTTACAAAAGCGCTTACATCCATCAAAGAAAATGGGTCTCAGAATCAAAATCAGGAAAACAGAAACCATGAGTGTAGGTAAACAGGTTGATTTCTACATCAATGGTCACAAGCTGAAAAGGGTAGACTGCTTTAAATATCTCGGAAGCAAAAGACTGCAAGCTAGACGAGGAAATAACAGCCAGAATTTAAGCTGCCTTGTGTGTGATGGGAAGGCTGAGAGAGTCTTCAATTGTAGAGACCTCACAACAGAAACAAAACCCAAAGTTTACAATTAGTGTGTCACACCGCTATTACTGTATGGAAGTGAGACCTGGACACTATATAATTACCACGTTAAATTTCTTAGAACCATTCAACATCTGAGATTGGTCCTCAAAATCAAATGGAATCACTGTTACAAATGACAAAGTGCTGGATGGCACCAAGACCACAGATATCAAAATTACCCTCATTAAGCTAAGACTGTGCTGGATGGGCCATGTTGCACACATGCCCGACAAATGGCCAGTGAAGGCTCTACTGTTTGGCGAGCTTGTAGAAGGATCCAGAAAAGTTGGCTGCCCTTTTCTGAGGATTAAGGACCCCTAAAAGAACATCTTGAAGCATACTTCATTCATGGAAACATTCAATAACAGCTCATTCGGTGTGGCGGATGTGCATCACAGCTGTTTGTAACAAGTTTGATGACAGGCACCATGATAAAGTTAAAAGGGCCAAGTGTCACGACAGGATTGGATATAAGCAGAGCCATTTGAACTAATGCAGAACTTTGTACATGAATTGTATCATACCCGTATCAGGTTTAAGGCATGTGTATATATACATGTATGTGTACACACACACACACATATATATATATATATATATATATATATATATATATATATATATATGTATGTATATATATATATGTGTGTGTGTGTGTGTGTGTGTGTGTGTTTATATACATATATATGTGTATATGTATGTGTGTGTGTGTGTGTGTGTGTGTGTGTAATATATATATACACACACATACATACACACACATACATACAGTGCCATACATACAGTATTCATACCCCTTGAACTTTTTCACATTTTTCCACCTTACAACCATGAACTTAAAAGTTTCTTATTGAGATTTTATGTGATAGACCAACACAGAGTAGCACATAATTGTGAAGTGAAACGAAAATGATAAATGGTCTTCAAAATTTTAAACAAATAAAAATCTGAAAAATGTGGTGTGCATTAGTATTCAGCCCCCTGTACTCTGATACCTCTAAATACAATCCAGTGCAATCAATTGCCTTCAGAAGTCATCTAATTAGTTAATAGAGCCCTACTGTGTGTAATTTACTCTCAGCATAAATACACTTGTTCTGTGAAGGCCTCAGTGGTTTGTTAGAGAACACTGAAGAACAAACAGCATCACGAAGACCAAAGAACTCACCAGACAGGTCAGGGATAAAGTTCTGGAGAAGTTTAAAGCAGGGTTAGGTTGTAAAAAAAAAGAAATATCCCAAGCTCTGAACATCTCAAGAAGCACTGTTCAAGCCATCATTCAAAAATGGAAAAAGTATGGCACAACTGCAAACTTACCAAGACATGGCCATCCACCTAAACTGACAGAGCAAGCAAGGACTGGTCAGAGAAGCAGCCAAGAGGCCCATGATCACTCTGGAGGAGGTGCAGAAATCCACAGCTCAGGTGGGAGAATCTGTGCACAGAACAACTAATAAGTTCTGGCCTTTTTGAAAGAGTGGCAAGAAGAAAGCCATTGTTGAAAGACAGGCATAAGAAGTCCCGTTTGCAGTTTGCCAGAAGCCATGTAGGGGACACAGCAAACATGTGGAAGAAGGTGCTTTGGTCAGATGAGACCAAAGTTGAACTTTTTGGCCTAAATGCAAAGCGCTATGTGTGGCAGAAAACTAACACACACCATCCCCACTGTGGGTGGTGCACACACCATCCCCACTGTGAAACATGGTGGTGGCAGCATCATGCTATGGGGATACTTTTCTTCAGCAGGGACAGGGAAGCTGGTCAGAGTTGATGGGAAGATGGATGGAGCTAAATACAGGGCAATCCTGGAAGAAAACCTATTGGAGGCTGCAAAAGACTTAAGACTGGGAAGGAGATTCACCTTCCAGCAAGACAATGACCCTAAACATACAGCCAGAGCTACAATGGAATGGTTTAGATCAAAGAATATTCATGTGTTAGAATGGCCCAGTCAAAGTCCAGACCTAAATCCCATTGAGCATCTGTGGCAAGACTTGAAAATTGCTGTTCACAGATGCTTTCCATCCAATCTGGCTGAGCTTGAGCTAGTTTGCAAAGAAGAATGGGCAAAAATTTCAGTATCTAGATGTGCAAAGCTGGTAGAGACATACCACAAAAGACTTGCAGCTGTAATTGCAGCAAAAGGTGGCAAAAGGTGGCTCTACAAAGTATTGACGCAGGGGGGCTGAATACTAATGCACATCACATTTTTCAGATTTTTATTTGTTTAAAATTTATCATTTTCATTTCACTTCACAATTATGTGCTACTCTGTGTTGGTCTATCACATAAAATCTCAATAAAAAACTTTTAAGTTCGTGGTTGTAAGGTGGGAAAATGTGAAAAAGTTCAAGGGGTATGAATACTTTTTCAAGGCACTGCATATATATATATATATATATATATATATATATATATATATATAATCTCATTATCTCTAGCCGCTTTATCCTGTTCTACAAGGTCGCAGGCAAGCTGGAGCCTATCCCAGCTGACTACGGGCGAAAGGCGGGGTACACCCTGGACAAGTCGCCAGGTCATCACAGGGCCAACACATAGACACAGACAACCATTCACACTCACATTCACACCTACAGTCAATTTAGAGTCACCAGTTAACCTAACCTGCATGTCTTTGGACTGTGGGGGAAACCGGAGCACCCGGAGGAAACCCACGCGGACACGGGGAGAACATGCAAACTCCGCACAGAAGGGCCCTCGCCGGCCACGGGGCTCGAACCCGGACCTTCTTGCTGTGAGGCGACAGCGCTAACCACTACACCACCGTGCCGCCTATATATATATATATATATATATATATATATATACACACAGGTCCATAAATATTTGGACACTGACACAAATTTTCTTTTTTTACCTGTTTACTGAAACATATTCAAGTTATAGTTATATAATGGACATGGACATAAAGTCCAGACTTTCAGCTTTCATTTGAGGGTATCCACCTTCAAATTGGATGAAGGGTTTAGGAGTTTCAGCTCCTTAACATGTGCCACCCTGTTTTTAAAGGGACCAAAAGTAATCGGACAATTGACTCAAAGGCTATTTCATGGGCAGGTGTGGGCAATTCCTTCGTTATGTCATTCTCAATTAAGCAGATAAAAGGCCTGGAGTTGATTTGAGGTGTGGTGCTTGCATTTGGAAGATTTTGCTGTGAAGAAAACATGCGGTCAAAGGAGCTCTCCATGCAGGTGAAACAAGCCATCCTTAAGCTGCGAAAACAGAAAAAAACCCATCCAAGAAATTGCTACAATATTAGGAGTGGCAAAATCTACAGTTTGGTACATCCTGAGAAAGAAAGAAAGCACTGGTGAACTCATCAATGCAAAAAAGACCTGGACGCCCACAGAAGACAACAGTGGTGGATGATCGCAGAATAATTTCCATGGTGAAGAGAAACCCCTTCACAACAGCCAACCAAGTGAACAACACTCTCCAGGAGGTAGGCGTATCAATATCCAAATCTACCATAAAGAGAAGACTGCATGAAAGTAAATACAGAGGGTTCACTGCACGGTGCAAGCCACGCATAAGCCTCAAGAATAAAAAAGCTAGATTGGACTTTGCTAAAAAACATCTAAAAAAGCCAGCACAGTTCTGCAAGAACATTCTTTGGACAGATGAAACCAAGATCAACCTCTACCAGAATGATGGAAAGAAAAAAGTATGGCAAAGGTGTGGTACAGCTCATGAGCCAAAGCATACCACATCATCTGTAAAAAAACAGCAGAGGCAGTGTGATGGCTTGGGCATGCATGGCTGCCAGTGGCACTGGGTCACTAGTGTTTATTGATGATGTGACACAGGACAGAAGCAGCCGGATGAATTCCGAGGTATTCAGAGACATACTGTGTGCTCAAATCCAGCCAAATGCAGCCAAACTGATTGGTCGGCGTTTCATAATACAGATGGACAATGACCCAAAAC